>NW_007378551.1:61197-65486 GCF_000475195.1 Diaphorina citri | reverse complement strand
AAAAAATATTTTAATACTAAATAATATGATTAATGAAAAATAAATCTTTTCATTAAAAATATTTTCTACACATAGATTTTTTTTAATTTTATAAATTAGTAATATATTGAAAAAAAAATTAAGTACGGAAACAACTCGAAGATTACTATTTCACCGGTATCCAAATCGATTATTTGCCTCATATGGTTAACCAAGAGGACATAGGAATGTGGTGGTATAAGAAAAAATAGTTATAAATATTAACTAACAACATAAAAATAATTATTAAAAGAAAGAGCTAGTGCTCGTGCATTAAGATCACATAAAAGAAGAAGTTATCAACGCGCTAGGCGACCTAGTCCTTGATTTTATCAAAGTGCATTTATAAGACATCAAAAATGATATAAAAATTCATTTAGTAAAAGTTCAAAAAATTCGCTTTAAATTTTTTTCGTTCGACAAGAAGTAAGTATATTAGAAAAAGCGAGTATAAATTTTAAACGAGAAGACAGTTATAAAAAAACAACGAAAAACATAAAAGACACCATTATTTCCATTTAAATCAGTTAAACAAAATAAGAATTCAATTTTTTTATCTGATATTTAATTAAATATTTTTAAAAAATATTATATTTTAATATATTTTAATGAAAGGTAGATTTATTGATGTTGATTTTACTATTATCTATTTAAAATTTTTATATTATAAAATTTTTCATATTTCAATAATATTATTAGAAAAATTATTTGAATGTTAAAATAAGATATTTACTCAAAAGTACGAATTTTTTTTTATTAAAAATATTTAATAGAAAAGCACAATGACTTAATTTTTTTCTTACGGTAGCAGTATTAATATCGTATAAATAAACTAACTATTAGTTAATATATAACTATTATTTATACTAGTTTGAATGAAACTTAATTTTTTTTATCTCTTTTTATGGGTCTTAATAATTGTTTCTAAGTAATTGTGTTGGTACAACCTAATCATCCACCCCTCTTAAGTTTTATACATGTAGTATGTAAATTTTACTACAGAAACCTATTGCCAAAAAGTCTACTTCTACAATATTAAAAATTATTTGCGTAATGATTAACTTAATTCTTAAATATTGAACCGTTATTAACTAACTTATATCATACGTCTTGAATTTAAACTACCATAACGTCAATTAAATGCAATTACTTAGGTACCAATAAAAATTTTGTTCGGAAGAAGTGTGCTCCCTACTTATACCGCTTTTATATCGTGTTGCATATAAGTCCAGTAGTATGATTTCTAAGGCTATCATAATTTATAGATCTTATAGGCGGTCTCAATAATCTCATTCTGACACTTCATCGTTAAATTTTGTTCTAAATATTTTAATCTAATAGCTATAGTAAATCCAAAATTTTTTTCAAATGATAAGGAATCTTTACGGTCGTCGCGTCGACTCCGCATAAAATGCAGTTACTAGTTTTTAATCATTTTCAAAATGATATTATATAGTTAAGGGATTATTTAGTAAAAGATAATAATTAAACAATAAACAGCGAGAGTCCTGCCAACCAGCTCTTAAGAATATACTCAAAAATGTGACGTGCCTTTTACTATAAACGAGGGCGGAGGAAGGGAGTACAGACTATTATATAAGAGTAACCTAGATAGTTTTAATTAACAAAATAGACCTGTTTAAAAAATTATAATTTTTTAAAATTTTAGAATTAAATTTTATAAATTAAAATTTTATATTATAAAATTTTAATTAAAAATATTTTATATAAATAAACCTTAAGGATAGTGGTATGGAAAAATTTCAAGGTACTACCATTCTTTCTGTAAGACGGGGAAATAAAGTTTCTCTTGGAGGAGATGGGCAAGTAACATTCGGCAATGTTATTATGAAAAATTCCGCAAAAAAAGTAAGAAAATTATATCAAAATCAAGTTCTCGCTGGAATTGCCGGGAGTACTGCGGATGCTTTTACATTACTTGATTTTTTTGAGGCAAATTTAGAAAAACATCAAGGTAATCTAATGCGCGCTTCAGTTGAACTAGCTAAAGAATGGCGAAATGATCGCACTCTTCGTCGTTTAGAAGCTATGTTATTAACAGCAAATCGTGAAACTACGTTAATTATTACAGGTAATGGGGATGTATTAGAACCTGAAAATGGTATTGGAGCCATTGGTTCTGGGGGCATTTTTGCGCAATCAGCCGCAAAAGCACTTCAAGAAAATACTGAATTAATGCCAGATGAAATTATTAAAAAATCATTGGTAATTGCTGGTAATTTATGCATATATACTAATCAGTCACATATTATAGAAAAATTATATTAAATTTTACATATTGAATTTTAAATAAAAATAATAATATTATGAACATGACCCCGAAAGAAATTGTTTCTGAACTTGATAAATACGTAATTGGTCAAAATCGCGCGAAAAGAGCAGTAGCAATTGCATTACGTAATCGTTGGAGACGTCAACAAATTACTGGGCCATTGCAACAAGAAATTACGCCTAAAAATATTTTAATGATTGGTCCTACTGGAGTTGGGAAAACAGAAATTGCGCGTAGATTAGCAAAATTATCTAATGCACCATTTATTAAAATTGAAGCAACTAAATTTACTGAGGTTGGTTATGTGGGTCGTGATGTAGATACCATTATTCGTGATTTAATAGATATTAGTATTAAACAAACCAGAGAATTTGAAATAAATAAGGTTCGAACTCGTGCTGAAGATGCAGCAGAAGATCGTGTGATTGATATTTTAGTACCATCTAAAGAAAAATCTAATTTAGACACAGATTTTAATAATGAAAATAATAATATTTCTACACGACAAATTTTTCGAAAACGTTTACGAGAAGGCGCCTTAGATAATAAAGAAATTGAAATTGAGTTAAATGATACAGGACCTCACATGGAAATTATGTCTCCACCTGGGATGGAGGAAATGACCGCTCAAATAAAAACTATGTTTTCTGTAATAGGAAATCATAGAAAAAAAACTCGTAAAATAAAAATACGAGAAGCTATAAAACTTTTAATTGATGAAGAAGCTAATAAATTATTAAATGAAGACGAAATACAACAAAAAGCAATTAATAATGTTGAACAAAATGGAATAATTTTTTTAGATGAAATTGATAAAATAACAACTCGTTCTTCTCAAAACAATAATACTGATATTTCTAGAGCGGGCGTGCAACGTGATTTACTTCCATTAGTTGAAGGAACAACAGTAAACACTAAATATGGAATAATTAAAACAGATCATATTCTTTTTATTGCTTCTGGTGCATTTCATTTAGCAAAACCTTCTGATTTAATTCCTGAATTACAAGGACGATTTCCAATTAGAGTTGAATTAGATTCTTTATCCATATCAGATTTTACTCGTATTATGACATCAACAAACGTTTGTTTAACGAAACAATATGAAGCACTTTTAGCTACTGAAGGAATAAAAATTGAATTTGTTGACGATGGTATTCAAAGGCTCGCTGAAATTGCTTATTGTATTAATGAAAGGACTGAAAATATAGGTGCACGTCGATTATATACAGCTATGGAAAAATTATTAGAAGAAGTTTCATTTAATAGTAATAATATATCATTATTAGTTGATGCGGATTATGTTAATTCCCGATTAGGAGATTTATCTATAAATGAAGATTTGTCACGGTATGTATTATAACTAAATTATGTTATCAATATCGATAAAATAATGATTTATTTTAAATTTTTTTTCTAAATATTCCCCCAAAGCTTTAATACCATATCTTTCTGTTGCGTGGTGTCCAGCGGCAAAATAGGCCACACCACTTTCACGAGAAATATATACAGTTGATTCTGAAATTTCTCCGCTAATATAAGCAGTAACTCCTTCATTAATTGCATCTGTTAATAAATTTTGTGCCGCCCCAGTGCACCATCCAATTTCATATATTTTTTTATTTAAATCTCCAATAACTATTGGTTTTTTTCCTATTTTTCTTGTAATATGATGAAATAAATCTTTTATAGTTATAATTTTTTTAAAATTATAACGTTTTAAATTTATAATTTTTCCTATCCATCCTATATTATTTTTAGAAAATCTTCTTGTACAAGAAAAATTTAATATTTTTGCTAATTGTGCATTATTTCCTAATTTAGGATGCATATCTAATGGTAAATGATAAGCATATAAGTTTATTTTATTTATTATTAATTGCTCTAATCTTTTTTTTTTTATACCAACAATGTTAGAATTTTCTCCCTTCCAAAAATATCCATGATGTACTAAAATTGCATCTGCATTCATATCAAC
>NW_007378551.1:3334-60543 GCF_000475195.1 Diaphorina citri | reverse complement strand
TTTTAATACTAAATAATATGATTAATGAAAAATAAATCTTTTCATTAAAAATATTTTCTACACATAGATTTTTTTTATTTTATAAATTAGTAATATATTGTTGAAAAAAAAATTAAGTACGGAAACAACTCGAAGATTACTATTTCACCGGTATCCAAATCGATTATTTGCCTCATATGGTTAACCAAGAGGACATAGGAATGTGGTGGTATAAGAAAAAATAGTTATAAATATTAACTAACAACATAAAAATAATTATTAAAAGAAAGAGCTAGTGCTCGTGCATTAAGATCACATAAAAAGAAGAAGTTATCAAGGCGCTAGGCGACCTAGTCCTTGATTTTATCAAAAGTGCATTTATAAGACATCAAAAAATGATATAAAAATTCATTTAGTAAAAGTTCAAAAAAATTCGCTTTAAATTTTTTTCGTTCGACAAGAAGTAAGTATATTGAAAAAAGCGAGTATAAATTTAAAACGAGAGACAGTTATAAAAAAACACGAAAAACATAAAAGACACCATTATTTCCATTTAAATCAGTGAAACAAAATTAAGAATTCAATTTTTTTATCTGATATTTAATTAAATATTTTTAAAAAATATTTATATTTTAATATATTTTTATGAAAAGTAGATTTTATGTATGTTGATTTTACTATTATCTCTATTTAAAATTTTTATATTATAAAATTTTTCAATATTCATAATATTATTAGAAAAAATATTTGATGTTAAAATAAGATTTTACTCAAAAGTACGATTTTTTTTTATTTAAAAGTTTTTAATAGAAAAGCACAATGACTTAATTTTTTTCTTAATGTAGCAGTATTATATCGTATTAATAAATTATACTATTAGTTGGGTTATATAGACTATTATTTATTACTAGTTGATGAAAACTTAATTTTTTTTATCTTCTTTTTATGGGTTCTTAATAATTGTTTTCTAAGTAATTGTGTTGTACAACTAATCATCCACACCCCTCTTAAGTTTTATACATGTAGTAGTTGTAAACTTTTATGCTACAGAAACCTATTGTCCCTGCAAAAATGATTTCTACTTTCTCTACCATATTTAATAAATTATGTTTGCGTTAATGATTACTTAATTTTTAATTGATTTTAATAGATCTTAATGTACTACGTCGTCTTGAATTTAACTACCATACGTATAACTTTAATGGTACGTTAAAATTATTGCACCAAATACATATGTAGAGCTCGTAACTTAAACATTTGATTCTCGAAATGATGTACTTAGTTCCCTCCTATCTCATTGAGCATACTCGCTTAATGAATAGTGCTCGTTGACATATGTATTATAGTATAAGTATAAGTTACTGATAATAATGGTAATCATATGATTTAAAATTAAGGCGGTATTAATCACTTCATTTTGCTTATACGCATTTTTATAAGTTAACCACTATAATTGGCTAGACCATTAAATATGATTTTGTTTATCAGCTATAGTAAATCCAAAGTTTTTGGCAATGATGGATCTTCGACGTGTAGGTAAAATGCGTTACATAGGTTTTTAATATTTTTCATTTTATCATGTTAAAAACGCGTACCTCAACCCTCAATTTCCTTCTTATACGCAGAAGGAGGTGACTTAATGATTTAACGTGGGATTTTTACCTAACGTCAGGTTATACCAACAATTATATCTAGTACAATATTGAATAACTTAAATATTATTACGTTTGCTCCACGAGCACTACATCAGGTTCAAAAAAAACGCATCTTTGTATAAAATATTGGTGAGCAGATTAAGTATACATTTAATTCGCATTACAAAAATATTCTAGTATTAAATAATAGTCGCTATTATGTTTATATTACTAATAGTTACTATGGTTAAATTTCATTAATTACTCTTCTGCCCGTATAGTAATGTGAGGTACGCGTACATTAAGAAATAAAAATATACCTAAGGTTCACTGCATGCTTTTCGAACGACGTAAAGATCCTAAGTGTTTAAAAAAACTTTGTATTTACTGTAGCTAAAATAAATAAAATATTTAGAAAAAATAGTTACTTTTGAAGTGTAGAATGGAATCGACGCTTATAAATCTTATGTTATAACATACAACTGATACTTATCAACAATCTAATAAGGTATTAATGGTAAGCATATCTCGAACAAAATTTTATTGTAATAGTAATTGCATTTAATTGACGTTATGGTTAGTTAAATTACGATATATAAGTTAAAAATCAATATGTATCATAGCGCAAATATTTAAATATTGTAGAAGTAGCTGTGTTTGCAATGTTTCTTACGTAAAATTTCATATGCTACATGTATAAAACTATAAGATATGTTTAGGTTGACAAACACAATTACTTAGAACATTATTAATACCATCAGACAGATAAACAAAATTGAAGTTGTTCATCAACTAGTATAAATATGTCTTATCAACTAAAGATATTTAATATGGAATATAATACTGTCTACGATTATGAAAAAATTAGTCATTCGTGTTTCATTAAAACTTTTATCGTAACTTGTAATCTTATTTTAACATCAAATAATTTTTCTAATAATTACTTATGAAAATATGAAAAATTTTTTAATATAAAAATTTTAAATTTTTTGAGGTGGGTAAAAATCGACATACAATAAATCTACTTTTCATTAAAATATGTGGAGTGTGAGAATATTTTTTAAAATATTTAATTAAATATCAGGATAAAAAAATTTTGAATTCTTATTTATGTTTCATTATTTAAATGGAAATAAATTGGTTGTCTTTTATGTTTTAAAAAATTATAATTTTTTAAAATTTTAGAATTAAATTTTATAAATTAAAATTTTATATTATAAAATTTTAATTAAAAATATTTTATATAAATAAACCTTAAGGATAGTGGTATGGAAAAATTTCAAGGTACTACCATTCTTTCTGTAAGACGGGGAAATAAAGTTTCTCTTGGAGGAGATGGGCAAGTAACATTCGGCAATGTTATTATGAAAAATTCCGCAAAAAAAGTAAGAAAATTATATCAAAATCAAGTTCTCGCTGGAATTGCCGGGAGTACTGCGGATGCTTTTACATTACTTGATTTTTTTGAGGCAAATTTAGAAAAACATCAAGGTAATCTAATGCGCGCTTCAGTTGAACTAGCTAAAGAATGGCGAAATGATCGCACTCTTCGTCGTTTAGAAGCTATGTTATTAACAGCAAATCGTGAAACTACGTTAATTATTACAGGTAATGGGGATGTATTAGAACCTGAAAATGGTATTGGAGCCATTGGTTCTGGGGGCATTTTTGCGCAATCAGCCGCAAAAGCACTTCAAGAAAATACTGAATTAATGCCAGATGAAATTATTAAAAAATCATTGGTAATTGCTGGTAATTTATGCATATATACTAATCAGTCACATATTATAGAAAAATTATATTAAATTTTACATATTGAATTTTAAATAAAAATAATAATATTATGAACATGACCCCGAAAGAAATTGTTTCTGAACTTGATAAATACGTAATTGGTCAAAATCGCGCGAAAAGAGCAGTAGCAATTGCATTACGTAATCGTTGGAGACGTCAACAAATTACTGGGCCATTGCAACAAGAAATTACGCCTAAAAATATTTTAATGATTGGTCCTACTGGAGTTGGGAAAACAGAAATTGCGCGTAGATTAGCAAAATTATCTAATGCACCATTTATTAAAATTGAAGCAACTAAATTTACTGAGGTTGGTTATGTGGGTCGTGATGTAGATACCATTATTCGTGATTTAATAGATATTAGTATTAAACAAACCAGAGAATTTGAAATAAATAAGGTTCGAACTCGTGCTGAAGATGCAGCAGAAGATCGTGTGATTGATATTTTAGTACCATCTAAAGAAAAATCTAATTTAGACACAGATTTTAATAATGAAAATAATAATATTTCTACACGACAAATTTTTCGAAAACGTTTACGAGAAGGCGCCTTAGATAATAAAGAAATTGAAATTGAGTTAAATGATACAGGACCTCACATGGAAATTATGTCTCCACCTGGGATGGAGGAAATGACCGCTCAAATAAAAACTATGTTTTCTGTAATAGGAAATCATAGAAAAAAAACTCGTAAAATAAAAATACGAGAAGCTATAAAACTTTTAATTGATGAAGAAGCTAATAAATTATTAAATGAAGACGAAATACAACAAAAAGCAATTAATAATGTTGAACAAAATGGAATAATTTTTTTAGATGAAATTGATAAAATAACAACTCGTTCTTCTCAAAACAATAATACTGATATTTCTAGAGCGGGCGTGCAACGTGATTTACTTCCATTAGTTGAAGGAACAACAGTAAACACTAAATATGGAATAATTAAAACAGATCATATTCTTTTTATTGCTTCTGGTGCATTTCATTTAGCAAAACCTTCTGATTTAATTCCTGAATTACAAGGACGATTTCCAATTAGAGTTGAATTAGATTCTTTATCCATATCAGATTTTACTCGTATTATGACATCAACAAACGTTTGTTTAACGAAACAATATGAAGCACTTTTAGCTACTGAAGGAATAAAAATTGAATTTGTTGACGATGGTATTCAAAGGCTCGCTGAAATTGCTTATTGTATTAATGAAAGGACTGAAAATATAGGTGCACGTCGATTATATACAGCTATGGAAAAATTATTAGAAGAAGTTTCATTTAATAGTAATAATATATCATTATTAGTTGATGCGGATTATGTTAATTCCCGATTAGGAGATTTATCTATAAATGAAGATTTGTCACGGTATGTATTATAACTAAATTATGTTATCAATATCGATAAAATAATGATTTATTTTAAATTTTTTTTCTAAATATTCCCCCAAAGCTTTAATACCATATCTTTCTGTTGCGTGGTGTCCAGCGGCAAAATAGGCCACACCACTTTCACGAGAAATATATACAGTTGATTCTGAAATTTCTCCGCTAATATAAGCAGTAACTCCTTCATTAATTGCATCTGTTAATAAATTTTGTGCCGCCCCAGTGCACCATCCAATTTCATATATTTTTTTATTTAAATCTCCAATAACTATTGGTTTTTTTCCTATTTTTCTTGTAATATGATGAAATAAATCTTTTATAGTTATAATTTTTTTAAAATTATAACGTTTTAAATTTATAATTTTTCCTATCCATCCTATATTATTTTTAGAAAATCTTCTTGTACAAGAAAAATTTAATATTTTTGCTAATTGTGCATTATTTCCTAATTTAGGATGCATATCTAATGGTAAATGATAAGCATATAAGTTTATTTTATTTATTATTAATTGCTCTAATCTTTTTTTTTTTATACCAACAATGTTAGAATTTTCTCCCTTCCAAAAATATCCATGATGTACTAAAATTGCATCTGCATTCATATCAACTGCTGTTTTGATTAAATCTAGGCTTGCTGTTACTCCAGTAACAATAACATTTATATTTGATCTACCTTCAACTTGTAAACCATTTGGACAATAATCTTCATATTTTTTAATATTTAATTTTTTTTCTAAAAATTTAGTTAATATATCTCTATTTATCATTTTTAAATCTACTTAATACATGAAAATATAAATAATATATCTCTTGCCCAGCATTCGACCCAGTATTGTAAATAACTTTATAACCATCCACTTTAATTCCCATTAGAAGAAATTTTATACCCAAATCCATATTTATTTGCCATATCTGAAACTAAAAGAATTATTTTCACAAGTAACATAATATGTTTATTATTACAATTCGTTAATTTTTCTATATGTTCTTTGGGATAATTAATAAATGCATTGGTTCTACTGAATAAATATCTTTAATTATTTTTATTTCTTTATCTTCATATAAAGAAATAGAGGAAATATGATTTTGAACTATTTTATAAAAATGCAATTTTTTATAAAAATATTTTTTTTATTTTTTTTGGTTTAAAAGCATGAATAAATATTACTTCGTATGTTAATGAAATTTTTTTATTTAAATTTAAATATTTTATTAATAATTTTTTAATAATTTTATGATAAAAATTTTTTGAAAAAAAGTTTTTATTATATATTTTAAACAAATCCCCCCCTAATGATTGAATATCTATTAACATTTTTTGAGGAGAAGTATAAGTAACTACAATTTTTTCTATATCAATAACAAGGTCTATAAAACCTATGTCTATAAGAATATTTCCTAAATTATATATATCTACTAATGGTAATAATGGTGATATATTATATTTTAATTTTTCTTTTAAAAGAATAGAATTTAACTCTTTTAATGTATTTAAACCAAAACAAGAAAATATAATTAAACCATTATTTTTTGTTACCCGAAACCATTCATAAAAAATTTTTTTTAATTGAAGATTCCAGAATATAGATAAATTGCACCAAATAACATTAAAAATGTTAGAATAAAATGGTAATTTTAAAAAATTTCCGGAAACTAAATAAATATTAAAAAATGAATGATATAATAATTTTTTAAACATTAAGTTATTAATAATATTTTTTTTAGATAATTTTAACATTTGTATACATTGATCTAATCCTATGATATTAGAATCTACAAAACGTTTTTTTAGTAAAAAAATATCAAATCCCTCTCCACAACCAGCATCCAAAATATTTTTTGGGTTTAATTTGATTAAATTTAATTTTTCGTGCATTCTTAATGCAATTTCACGTCTTAAAAATAATGATTTAGAACATATTTTTAATTGCTTAAATAATTTATACATAATCAATTTAATATAATAATTCTATTATTAGATTTAAAGTATTAATTGTTAAAAACATAATCAATTTTAATTATTTTATTAGGATATTTTTTCAAAAACTCTCATAATCGCAGATCGAGAACTAAAATTTTTTTTAATATCAATATTACTTGGTTTGCAGCGCGCCAAAAATTTCATTTTTGGTTCAAATAAATAATTATAGATAGGTAAACGACGATCTATATGAGGAATTTTAGTATTAAAATTTATAAAATTTTTAACAATTCTATCCTCTAAAGAATGAAAACTAATTACTACAATTCTTCCTTTTATATTTAATTTTTTAAACCCTATTTTTAATGCTATTGAAAGATTTTTCAGTTCTTGATTAATATAAATTCGTATAGCCTGAAATGTTCTGGTCGCTGGATTTTTGTATCTTTTATTTCCTCTAATAGATTTTAATATAATTTCAACTAATTGTTTTGTTCTTGTAATAGGAGTAATAGATCGATAATGAACAATTTCTTTTGCAATTTTTTTAGCAAATCGTTCTTCTCCATAATCTTGTATTACTTTTTTAATATTAAATTCTGTTGCGTTAGCTAACCATTTTGAGGCCGATATACCCCTCGTAATATCCATTCTCATATCTAATGGTCCATCTAATAAGAAACTAAATCCGCGTAATTCATTATTAATTTGATTAGATGAAATACCTAAATCAAATAATATTCCATCTATTTTTTTAATATTATATTTTTTTAAAATTATATCTAATTCAGTAAAACAATTATGTATAATTGAAAAACGAGAATCAGTAATTTTATTTCCTAAAGAAACTGATTCTGTATCTTTATCAATAGCAATTAAACGTCCTTTTTTTCCTAATCGCTCAAGAATTTTACAAGAATGCCCCCCTTGTCCAAATGTTGCATCTATGTAAATTCCATTGATACGTTCATTTTCAATATTTAACCAATTTATCGCTTCATTTAAAAAAACTGTTTTGTGTTGTTGGTTTTTTATTTTTTGTATCATTTAAATTTATAAGCTTTAAAAGTATGATTATTATTGATTTAATAAAATTTTTTAAAAAATTTAATTTAAATTAAATTTTTAGAATATTTAAACTCTTTAAAACGAAATCCCATAATTCTTAAAGCAAGAAAATAAGTTATTCCACAAAACAAAAGAATCAATAATAAAGCTACAATTCTAAATATAGGATGAGCTTGCATTCCTAGCCAATTAAAATAAGAATTTCCCCATAATGCAACTATTACTAATAATAATAAAGCTATTACCAATCTTATAAAAAAAACACCCCATCCAGCACATGGAATATATATGCGTTTATGACGTAAATACCAATAAAGAAAGCTGGCATGTAAACATGCTCCTAATCCTATTGATAAAGCTAATCCTGAATGAGCAAAAATTGGAACTAGTAAATAATTTATTAATTGAATAATAATTAATATACTAATCATAGTTATAATAGGAATTTTAATTTCTTGTATAGCATAAAAACATGGAGTTAATATTTTAACCATTACTAAGCCAATTAAACCAATACCATATGCTATTAATGCATTACTAGTCATAATTACTGATTCAGCATTAAATTTTCCGTAATGGAATATAGTGGCTGTTAAAGCCAATGATAATGTTATCAAAATAATAGCGCATGGCGCAGCTAATAAAAAAGTTAATCGTAAACTCCAATCTAAAATTGCAGAATATTCTTCTGTATTATTTTCAATTCTAGCCTTTGAAAGATTAGGTAACAAAATAGTATTAAACGTTACACCAAGCAAAGTAGTTGGAAATTCCATTAAACGATCTGCATATGATAAGCAAGAAAGACTTCCCTCCCTCATTTGAGAAGCAATATTAGTATTAAGCATTAAACTAATTTGTGCGGCAAATACAGAAAATACTGATGGACCCATTTTCTTTAATATACGACGTACAGCAATATTTTTAAATCCATGACTTGGGTTTAATTTAATATGAGGGAACATTCCAATTTTAATTAATGAAGGAATTTGTATGATAATTTGTAATGCGCCACCTAATACAACGGCAAATGCCATAAAATAAATTGATTGTTTTATAAAAAAAGATATTAATAATAAAATGGAAATACATGAAATATTTAATAATATAGGTGTAAAAGCTGGTATTTTAAATTGAGACCAAATGTTAAGAATACTACTTGCTAATGTTATAAATGCCATAAAACCAACATATGGAAACATTATTCTTGTTAATGAAACGGTAATGTTAAATATTTTATAGTTATCAATAAAACCTGTTGCAACTAAATAAACAATAATTGGAGCCATAATAATACCAAATACACAAATAAAAAACATAAACCAAATTAGTACAGTAGCAACATGATCAATTAGTTTTTTAGTAGCGATATTACCTCTTTTATTTTTATATTCAGTTAAAATTGGTACAAATGCTTGTGAAAATGCACCTTCAGCAAATAATCTACGTAATAAATTTGGAATACGAAAAGCTATATTAAAAGCATCAGTATATATTGATGCACCAAATACGCGAGCAAATAATATTTCACGAAATAATCCCGTAATACGAGAAAATAATGTTATACTAGATATGGTAATAAAGGTTTTATGTAAACTCATATAAATCCTATTAAATATAATTATAATTTCTAACCAGTACTGGTTGGGAAAACAGAAATTGCGCGTAGATTAGCAAAATTATCTAATGCACCATTTATTAAAATTGAAGCAACTAAATTTACTGAGGTTGGTTATGTGGGTCGTGATGTAGATACCATTATTCGTGATTTAATAGATATTAGTATTAAACAAACCAGAGAATTTGAAATAAATAAGGTTCGAACTCGTGCTGAAGATGCAGCAGAAGATCGTGTGATTGATATTTTAGTACCATCTAAAGAAAAATCTAATTTAGACACAGATTTTAATAATGAAAATAATAATATTTCTACACGACAAATTTTTCGAAAACGTTTACGAGAAGGCGCCTTAGATAATAAAGAAATTGAAATTGAGTTAAATGATACAGGACCTCACATGGAAATTATGTCTCCACCTGGGATGGAGGAAATGACCGCTCAAATAAAAACTATGTTTTCTGTAATAGGAAATCATAGAAAAAAAACTCGTAAAATAAAAATACGAGAAGCTATAAAACTTTTAATTGATGAAGAAGCTAATAAATTATTAAATGAAGACGAAATACAACAAAAAGCAATTAATAATGTTGAACAAAATGGAATAATTTTTTTAGATGAAATTGATAAAATAACAACTCGTTCTTCTCAAAACAATAATACTGATATTTCTAGAGCGGGCGTGCAACGTGATTTACTTCCATTAGTTGAAGGAACAACAGTAAACACTAAATATGGAATAATTAAAACAGATCATATTCTTTTTATTGCTTCTGGTGCATTTCATTTAGCAAAACCTTCTGATTTAATTCCTGAATTACAAGGACGATTTCCAATTAGAGTTGAATTAGATTCTTTATCCATATCAGATTTTACTCGTATTATGACATCAACAAACGTTTGTTTAACGAAACAATATGAAGCACTTTTAGCTACTGAAGGAATAAAAATTGAATTTGTTGACGATGGTATTCAAAGGCTCGCTGAAATTGCTTATTGTATTAATGAAAGGACTGAAAATATAGGTGCACGTCGATTATATACAGCTATGGAAAAATTATTAGAAGAAGTTTCATTTAATAGTAATAATATATCATTATTAGTTGATGCGGATTATGTTAATTCCCGATTAGGAGATTTATCTATAAATGAAGATTTGTCACGGTATGTATTATAACTAAATTATGTTATCAATATCGATAAAATAATGATTTATTTTAAATTTTTTTTCTAAATATTCCCCCAAAGCTTTAATACCATATCTTTCTGTTGCGTGGTGTCCAGCGGCAAAATAGGCCACACCACTTTCACGAGAAATATATACAGTTGATTCTGAAATTTCTCCGCTAATATAAGCAGTAACTCCTTCATTAATTGCATCTGTTAATAAATTTTGTGCCGCCCCAGTGCACCATCCAATTTCATATATTTTTTTATTTAAATCTCCAATAACTATTGGTTTTTTTCCTATTTTTCTTGTAATATGATGAAATAAATCTTTTATAGTTATAATTTTTTTAAAATTATAACGTTTTAAATTTATAATTTTTCCTATCCATCCTATATTATTTTTAGAAAATCTTCTTGTACAAGAAAAATTTAATATTTTTGCTAATTGTGCATTATTTCCTAATTTAGGATGCATATCTAATGGTAAATGATAAGCATATAAGTTTATTTTATTTATTATTAATTGCTCTAATCTTTTTTTTTTTATACCAACAATGTTAGAATTTTCTCCCTTCCAAAAATATCCATGATGTACTAAAATTGCATCTGCATTCATATCAACTGCTGTTTTGATTAAATCTAGGCTTGCTGTTACTCCAGTAACAATAACATTTATATTTGATCTACCTTCAACTTGTAAACCATTTGGACAATAATCTTCATATTTTTTAATATTTAATTTTTTTTCTAAAAATTTAGTTAATATATCTCTATTTATCATTTTTAAATCTACTTAATACATGAAAATATAAATAATATATCTCTTGCCCAGCATTCGACCCAGTATTGTAAATAACTTTATAACCATCCACTTTAATTCCCATTAGAAGAAATTTTATACCCAAATCCATATTTATTTGCCATATCTGAAACTAAAAGAATTATTTTCACAAGTAACATAATATGTTTATTATTACAATTCGTTAATTTTTCTATATGTTCTTTGGGATAATTAATAAATGCATTGGTTCTACTGAATAAATATCTTTAATTATTTTTATTTCTTTATCTTCATATAAAGAAATAGAGGAAATATGATTTTGAACTATTTTATAAAAATGCAATTTTTTATAAAAATATTTTTTTTATTTTTTTTGGTTTAAAAGCATGAATAAATATTACTTCGTATGTTAATGAAATTTTTTTATTTAAATTTAAATATTTTATTAATAATTTTTTAATAATTTTATGATAAAAATTTTTTGAAAAAAAGTTTTTATTATATATTTTAAACAAATCCCCCCCTAATGATTGAATATCTATTAACATTTTTTGAGGAGAAGTATAAGTAACTACAATTTTTTCTATATCAATAACAAGGTCTATAAAACCTATGTCTATAAGAATATTTCCTAAATTATATATATCTACTAATGGTAATAATGGTGATATATTATATTTTAATTTTTCTTTTAAAAGAATAGAATTTAACTCTTTTAATGTATTTAAACCAAAACAAGAAAATATAATTAAACCATTATTTTTTGTTACCCGAAACCATTCATAAAAAATTTTTTTTAATTGAAGATTCCAGAATATAGATAAATTGCACCAAATAACATTAAAAATGTTAGAATAAAATGGTAATTTTAAAAAATTTCCGGAAACTAAATAAATATTAAAAAATGAATGATATAATAATTTTTTAAACATTAAGTTATTAATAATATTTTTTTTAGATAATTTTAACATTTGTATACATTGATCTAATCCTATGATATTAGAATCTACAAAACGTTTTTTTAGTAAAAAAATATCAAATCCCTCTCCACAACCAGCATCCAAAATATTTTTTGGGTTTAATTTGATTAAATTTAATTTTTCGTGCATTCTTAATGCAATTTCACGTCTTAAAAATAATGATTTAGAACATATTTTTAATTGCTTAAATAATTTATACATAATCAATTTAATATAATAATTCTATTATTAGATTTAAAGTATTAATTGTTAAAAACATAATCAATTTTAATTATTTTATTAGGATATTTTTTCAAAAACTCTCATAATCGCAGATCGAGAACTAAAATTTTTTTTAATATCAATATTACTTGGTTTGCAGCGCGCCAAAAATTTCATTTTTGGTTCAAATAAATAATTATAGATAGGTAAACGACGATCTATATGAGGAATTTTAGTATTAAAATTTATAAAATTTTTAACAATTCTATCCTCTAAAGAATGAAAACTAATTACTACAATTCTTCCTTTTATATTTAATTTTTTAAACCCTATTTTTAATGCTATTGAAAGATTTTTCAGTTCTTGATTAATATAAATTCGTATAGCCTGAAATGTTCTGGTCGCTGGATTTTTGTATCTTTTATTTCCTCTAATAGATTTTAATATAATTTCAACTAATTGTTTTGTTCTTGTAATAGGAGTAATAGATCGATAATGAACAATTTCTTTTGCAATTTTTTTAGCAAATCGTTCTTCTCCATAATCTTGTATTACTTTTTTAATATTAAATTCTGTTGCGTTAGCTAACCATTTTGAGGCCGATATACCCCTCGTAATATCCATTCTCATATCTAATGGTCCATCTAATAAGAAACTAAATCCGCGTAATTCATTATTAATTTGATTAGATGAAATACCTAAATCAAATAATATTCCATCTATTTTTTTAATATTATATTTTTTTAAAATTATATCTAATTCAGTAAAACAATTATGTATAATTGAAAAACGAGAATCAGTAATTTTATTTCCTAAAGAAACTGATTCTGTATCTTTATCAATAGCAATTAAACGTCCTTTTTTTCCTAATCGCTCAAGAATTTTACAAGAATGCCCCCCTTGTCCAAATGTTGCATCTATGTAAATTCCATTGATACGTTCATTTTCAATATTTAACCAATTTATCGCTTCATTTAAAAAAACTGTTTTGTGTTGTTGGTTTTTTATTTTTTGTATCATTTAAATTTATAAGCTTTAAAAGTATGATTATTATTGATTTAATAAAATTTTTTAAAAAATTTAATTTAAATTAAATTTTTAGAATATTTAAACTCTTTAAAACGAAATCCCATAATTCTTAAAGCAAGAAAATAAGTTATTCCACAAAACAAAAGAATCAATAATAAAGCTACAATTCTAAATATAGGATGAGCTTGCATTCCTAGCCAATTAAAATAAGAATTTCCCCATAATGCAACTATTACTAATAATAATAAAGCTATTACCAATCTTATAAAAAAAACACCCCATCCAGCACATGGAATATATATGCGTTTATGACGTAAATACCAATAAAGAAAGCTGGCATGTAAACATGCTCCTAATCCTATTGATAAAGCTAATCCTGAATGAGCAAAAATTGGAACTAGTAAATAATTTATTAATTGAATAATAATTAATATACTAATCATAGTTATAATAGGAATTTTAATTTCTTGTATAGCATAAAAACATGGAGTTAATATTTTAACCATTACTAAGCCAATTAAACCAATACCATATGCTATTAATGCATTACTAGTCATAATTACTGATTCAGCATTAAATTTTCCGTAATGGAATATAGTGGCTGTTAAAGCCAATGATAATGTTATCAAAATAATAGCGCATGGCGCAGCTAATAAAAAAGTTAATCGTAAACTCCAATCTAAAATTGCAGAATATTCTTCTGTATTATTTTCAATTCTAGCCTTTGAAAGATTAGGTAACAAAATAGTATTAAACGTTACACCAAGCAAAGTAGTTGGAAATTCCATTAAACGATCTGCATATGATAAGCAAGAAAGACTTCCCTCCCTCATTTGAGAAGCAATATTAGTATTAAGCATTAAACTAATTTGTGCGGCAAATACAGAAAATACTGATGGACCCATTTTCTTTAATATACGACGTACAGCAATATTTTTAAATCCATGACTTGGGTTTAATTTAATATGAGGGAACATTCCAATTTTAATTAATGAAGGAATTTGTATGATAATTTGTAATGCGCCACCTAATACAACGGCAAATGCCATAAAATAAATTGATTGTTTTATAAAAAAAGATATTAATAATAAAATGGAAATACATGAAATATTTAATAATATAGGTGTAAAAGCTGGTATTTTAAATTGAGACCAAATGTTAAGAATACTACTTGCTAATGTTATAAATGCCATAAAACCAACATATGGAAACATTATTCTTGTTAATGAAACGGTAATGTTAAATATTTTATAGTTATCAATAAAACCTGTTGCAACTAAATAAACAATAATTGGAGCCATAATAATACCAAATACACAAATAAAAAACATAAACCAAATTAGTACAGTAGCAACATGATCAATTAGTTTTTTAGTAGCGATATTACCTCTTTTATTTTTATATTCAGTTAAAATTGGTACAAATGCTTGTGAAAATGCACCTTCAGCAAATAATCTACGTAATAAATTTGGAATACGAAAAGCTATATTAAAAGCATCAGTATATATTGATGCACCAAATACGCGAGCAAATAATATTTCACGAAATAATCCCGTAATACGAGAAAATAATGTTATACTAGATATGGTAATAAAGGTTTTATGTAAACTCATATAAATCCTATTAAATATAATTATAATTTCTAACCTATTAAATATAATTATAATTTCTAATTTAAATTAATTAAAATATATTTTTTTATAAATAAAATAATTTTTAAATTATATTAACATATTTAATGATTATTCTTTTTAAAAACAAAAAATTGCATATTAATAATTTTATAATTATTTGATATATAATTTTGTAATTTTTTATTTTTTAATATTTTATTAGGATAATTATGGCAAATACCTCACAAGCAAAAAAACGTGTACGTCAATCAATAAAAAAAAATATTCATAATTCTAGTCAACGCTCTTCTTATCGAACTGCCATAAAAAATGTACGAAAATCTATTGAAAGCGGAAATAAAGAAATTATATTAATTTCTTATAAAAAAGCAATATCAAAAATTGATATTGTTGCTAACAAAAAAATAATTCATAGAAATAAAGCGGCTCGTCAAAAAAGAAAATTATATAAAGTTATTAAAGAATTAAATTTTATTTCTTAAAAATTTATCCTTACATAAATTTTAGTAATTATTTTTTTATTTTAAACAAAAATATATTTTAATTTAAATTTAATGCCCACGATACGAATCGAACGTATGACGCATCCCTTAGGAGAGGATTGCTCTATCCACTGAGCTACGCAGGCTTAAAAAAGTTTTATTAATTTTATCATTAATAAATATTTTTGAAAAGTATGATAAAAATTTTGATAAGATTTAATATCTTTAAATAATTTTTTTTTTATAAATAGAATTAAATTTATTTTTTTTAAAAAATAATATATATTTTAAAAATAGTTTTAAAAATTTAATAAACAATAAATTTTATTTTTTCGGGAATAAAAAATGAAAAATTCTGAACCAGAGTCAATTATAAAAAAAAAACAAACCTTGGGATTTCAAGCGGAAGTAAAACCAGTACTGCAATTAATGATTCATTCCCTATACTCTAATAAAGAAATTTTTTTACGAGAATTAATTTCTAATGCGTCAGATGCGCTAGATAAACTTCGTTTTGAGTTAATTAATAATAAGTTTATATCAACTGATAATTCTGATTTAGAAATTATTATTACTTTTGATAAAGATAATAGAACCATTAATATTTCCGATAACGGAATTGGAATGAATCGTAATGATATAATTACTAATCTGGGAACTATTGCAAAATCAGGTACACAAGAGTTTTTTTCAAAATTATCTGGCGATCAAAAAAAAGATGCTTCTTTAATTGGTCAATTCGGAGTAGGATTTTATTCAGCTTTTATTGTTGCTAAAAAAATTATAGTAAAAAGCCGTCATGTTAATAGTCCTATTACAGAAGGGGTACTTTGGGAATCTGAGGGCTCTGGAAATTTTACCATAGAAACTATAAACAAAACAAACAGAGGAACTGATATTACTCTTTATTTACGATCAAAAGAAGAAGAATATTTATCTTCATGGAAATTAAAATCAATTATTAGAAAATATTCAGATCATATTTCATTTCCAATAAAAATGTATAAAGAAACTTGGGATGAAGAAAAAAAAGAAACTGTTATTAGTAATAATGAGTTTGAGGTGATTAATCAAGCTAGCGCTTTATGGGCTAGAGGAAAATCTGAAATTACAGATGAACAATACATAGAATTTTATAAACATATATCACATGATTTTGAGAAACCTTTAATTTATACCCATAATCATGTTGAAGGTCGTAATGAATATATACAATTATTATATATTCCAAGTCGAGCTCCGTATGATTTATGGGATAGAAATAAACGTAATGGTATTAAATTATATGTTAAACGTGTATTTATTATGGACGATGCCGAGCAATTATTACCAACTTATTTGCGTTTTGTAAAAGGTGTAATAGATTCTAATAATTTACCATTAAATGTATCACGAGAAATTTTGCAAGAATCACGTGATGTTAAAGTTATTCGAGAAGGTTCTACTAAACGTATATTAAATATTTTAGAAGATTTATCAACTAGTAATGATAAAGAAAAAATAATAAAATATGCCAATTTTTGGAAAGAATTTGGGCAAGTAATTAAAGAAGGTATTGGAGAAGATAATAATAATAAAGAACGAATATCTAAACTTTTGAGATTTGCATCAACAAATAATGATAGTGATATTCAAAATGTTTCTTTGATGGATTATATAAAACGAATGAAAGAAGGACAAAATAAAATATATTATATTACAGGAGAAAATTATAAATCTGTAAAAAATAGTCCACATTTAGAAATATTTCAAAAAAAATCTATTGAAGTATTATTACTAACAGATCGTGTTGATGAATGGATGTTATCATTTATACCAAAATTTGAAAATAAAGAATTAGTATCAATTGCAAAAGGCAATCTTGATCTTGGAAATTTAGAAAATGAATCAGATAAAAAACAACAAAAAGAAACCGAAACTAAGTTTCAAAATCTTATTGAAGAAATGAAAAAAATATTATCTGAAAAAGCTAAAGATGTACGCGTTACATATCGTTTAACTGACTCTCCAGCATGTTTAGTTGTAGATGAAAATGAACCTTCTGGAAATATGATTCGTATGTTAAAAGCCGCTGGTCAAGAAACTCCTAATTCAAAACCAATTTTAGAAATTAATCCTAACCATGCTTTAATACAACGTATTCAATTAAATAATGATAATATTCATAATTGGTCTCATATTTTATTTGATCAAGCTTTATTAGCTGAAAATGGTGTTTTAAATGATCCAATGAATTTTGTAAAAAGACTTAATGAAATGTTATTAATAAAATAATTACGTTATCTATAATATACTATTAATATAAGGCGCTTAATAAGCAGCGCCTTATTAAATCATTACTATTTTTTATAGTATATTTATTATTATTAATAAAAATATACAGTACTGTTTTTTTTTTTTTATAATTGGTTGAATAAGATTAAGAAGTTTTTTATCATCATAAGACTTAATATAAAAATTATTTAACCATTCCAATTTTTTTAAATTAAATTGTGCTGGAGATTTTGATAAATATTTACAATCATTAAACCAATAGCAAAATTGTTTTATTGAAAATATTTCTTCATTTCCATGACTCCATCCCAATCTAGCTAAATAATTTAAAATCGCTTCAGGCAAAAACCCCTTTTTTTTATAATACATTATATCAGTAGCTTCTTTTCTTTTTGAAATTTTCACTTTATTTGAGTCAATAACCATTGGTAAATGACCATAAAATGGTAATGTAACTCCTAATGCTTTTAATATATTAATTTGACGTGGTGTATTATTAATATGATCATCTCCTCTAATTACATGAGTGATTTTCATATCCCAATCATCAATTGCAGCACAAAAATTATAAGTTGGTATACCATCTGCTCTAACAATTACTAAATCATCTAATTCTTTATTAGAAATAGTAATTTTACCTTTAATGAGATCATTCCAAGTAATATTACCGTATAGAGGATTTTTAAATCGTATTACAGGTTTACGATTAATAGGAATAGATGGTAAAATTTTACCTGGTTCCGGTCTCCAAATTCTATTATAACGAGGTTTTTCTCCAAAAGATCTTTGTTTTTTACGAAATGATTCTATCTCTTCTACAGAAGAATAACAATAATATGCATAATCATTGGATAATAAATAATTGATAATTTCAAAATAGCGATTTATGCGTTTAGTTTGATAAAATGGTCCTTCATCATAATTTAACCCTAACCATTTCATACCATCAATTATTGTTTGTGTTGCACTTAATGTAGAGCGATTGATATCTGTATCTTCAATTCTTAATATAAAAATTCCATTAAAATGTCGAGCGTATGCCCAAGAAAATAAAGCAGTTCTTATTCCCCCAATATGCAGATTTCCAGTTGGACTAGGGGCAAAACGAGTACGAACAATAGTCATATGAAAGTAATTTTTAAAAATTAATAAAAATATTTTTTTTAAAAAAATAATTTTAATAAGTATTAAATTTTTTAATAAAAATATGTTCAATATAATAAATAAATATTAATGAATGATTTTGTAAAAATTTTATAAAAATAAAGTTTTATTTTTATTTATATTTCAACTTATATTTTTAGTTCATTATTTATCTCATTATTATATAATTTTATATATTATGTAATTTTATAAAAAATATATAAAAATTTATAACAAAATTATAAAAATAAATGCTCTAATATTTATACAATATTTTAGTAAATTTTTATATATTTTTTATTACTTAATGAATCAGTTATTTAATAATTTAAATTACCAATAAATCTAATTGTTAAAAATTAAACAATTAAAGATAATTTATCATATAATTTATTATTTAAATTTTATAAAAATATTATAATTTATAATTTATGAAAAAACACGATAGTGAATTTAAAGATGTTCGTAGAATTTTTGTTACTACGGCTTTGCCTTACGCTAATGGTGAATTACATATTGGACATATAATGGAATATATTCAGGCTGATATATGGGTACGTTTTCAGTGTATGCAACAAGATAACGGTAAATCAAGACAAGTATATTTTATTTGCGCTGATGATGCGCATGGCGCGGCAATTATGATTGCCGCTGAAAAAGCTGGTATGACACCTAAAGAATTTATTAATAATATTTCATCTAATAGAAAAAAATATTTAGATGGATTTTATATTAAATTTGATAATTGGTATTCTACAGATAGCATTGAAAATATTGATTTAGTTCAAAAAATTTATGATACTTTATATAATAAAGCTAAATTAATTATAAACAAAAAAATTAATCAGTTTTTTGATCCAATAAAAAATATTTTTTTACCAGATAGATATATTAAAGGTGAATGCCCTATATGTAATGCAAAAGATCAATACGGAGACTTTTGTGAATGTTGTAGCTCAATTTATACACCTACCAAACTTATTAATCCATATTCAATATTATCTGGAACAAAACCTATTATAAAATCATCAAAACATTTTTTTTTTAAATTATCCGATAAACGTTGTATAGATTTTTTACGTAAATGGGCAATACATGATAAAAGATTACAACCAGAAATATTTTTTTAAAAAAATAAAAATCTACTTAATTTATTTGAGAAATATATTTTTTCTTAAAAATCTTATAGAAATTATATTTTTCAATATATAACTATTATTTTTAATTTAAGTACCTAAAATAGGTATTTAAATAATTTAATCAATATTAATTTATAATAACTTTTATAAAAATAAAATTATATATTCAAATATAAACTTATTAAAATTTATAATAAATTATTTACTTTTTATTTTTTTTTAATATGCATGTCTGTTACAAATATGCATGTCTGTTACAGTATATAATTTCTAATTTAGCAAAAGTTAATATCATGTATTTCTTTTAATATTGAACAATATATACTGTTATTTATAATAATATTATTATTTTAAGTATATAAATTTAAATTATTATTTAATATATCTCTTTATTATATACACATACTTTATATATAATATAAAGAATAATAACTTATTTATGTCACTTATTTTACCGAAAAACAATTATTTAAAAATAATAAAAATTTTTATGCATATCACAATTTTTTTAACAAGATTTTTTAATAATTCCTCCTCCAATACAAATATTGTTATCATATAACACAACAGATTGACCAGGAGTAATTGCCCATTGAGGTATATTAAATTTTAAAATAAAACTATTTTTTTTAAAATTTTTATATAACAAACAATTAGTATCTTTATGGTTATATCGAATTTTAGCATTTAATGGAAAATTATTTTGAGGCTCTTTAGATATCCAAGTAATTTTTTCCGCTAATAAAATAGAGCTAAATAAATAAGGATGATTACGATCTTGTAGTACATACAAAGTATTATTAATAATATCTTTATGTACAACATACCAAGGTTTACTTATTCCAAAATTATTTTGATAAGATTTAATGCCTCCTAATCCAATCCCTTTTCTTTGTCCTATAGTATAAAAACATAATCCAATGTGTTTTCCAATAATTTTTCCATCTATTGTTTTAATTGGGCCTGGTTGATAATTTATATATCTACTTAACCAATTTCTAAAAAATTTTTCACCAATAAAACAAATTCCAAAAGAATCTTTTTTCATTGCATTAGATAATTTTAAATTTATAGCTATTTTTCTTACATGACTTTTTTTAATTTTTCCTAATGGAAATAAAGTATGTGCTAATTGATTTTGATTTAAACGATACAAAAAATAACTTTGATCTTTGCTAAGATCAAATGCTTTTAATAATTGAAATTGACCATTATTATTTTTTTTTATTTGAGCGTAGTGCCCAGTTGCAATTAAATCAGCATCTAAATAACGTATTGCATAATCTAAGAAAACTTTAAATTTTATTTCTGAGTTACAAAATATATCTGGATTTGGGGTTCTACCGGATTTATATTCATATAAAAAATTAGAAAAAACACGTTTTTTATATTCTGATGAAAAATTAACTATTTCAATATCTATTCCAATTATATCTGCGGCACTAACTGCATCAATCCAATCTTGACGTGAAGTACAATTTATTGAATCATTATCTTCCCAATTCTTCATAAATAAACCAATAACTTTGTATCCTTGTTCTTTTAATAACCAAGAAGAAACAGAAGAATCAACTCCACCAGACATACCCACAACAACTTTTTTTTTGAACATGTTTAAGTTTAATTTAAATTACAAAATTATTTTTATGATTAAGTATTAAAAATAACTATAATTTATTCTTATTATAAAATAGTCATTATTTTTTTAATTGCTTCATACTTAATTAAATTAAGCATTTTATGAAATAACTTAAAAGCTTCTCTTTTATATTCTCTTTTCGGATCCTTTTGAGCATAACTTCTTAAATTAATTCCTTGACGTAATTGATCTAAAGATAATAAATGTTCTATCCAATACTTATCAATAGATTGCAAAATAATATTACGCTCAAAATTTAAAAATTTTTTATTATTTAAAATTTTAATTTTATTTTCATATTTTTTATCAAAAGTATATAAAATTTTTATAAAAAAATCTTTTATTGTATATTTTTTTTTAAAAAAAATTTTAAATGAGATATCTAATTTAAATTCCTTTTTAAGTATTAATTCTAAACCAATAATATCCCATTCTTTATCTGATTTTTTCAATGAAATATACTTAGAAAATAATCTTATTAGGACATCATAACGTAATATTTTTATTATTTCTGATATATTTTTTGATTCAAGCAATTTATTTCTTTCTTGACAAATAATTTTACGTTGATTGTTATAAATATCGTCATATTCTAATAATTGTTTTCGAATATCAAAATTTCGTAATTCTATTTTTCGTTGCGCAGATTCAATTGAATATGATGCTAAATTAGATTCAATAGATTTTCCTTTTGGAATCTTTAATTTTTCCATAACAATTTTTATTTGATCACTAGAAAAAAATTTCAATAAAGAATCATCCAAAGAAAGATAAAATCTAGATGATCCAGGGTCTCCTTGTCTTCCGGATCGTCCTCGTAGTTGATTATCTATTCTTCGTGATTCATGACGTTCTGTACCAATAATATGAAGTCCTCCAGAAGAAATTACCTTATCATGTAATAACATCCATTCATTTTTTAATTTTTTAATTTTATTTTTTTTTTTAACCTCAGAAGAAATATTTTTTTTAATATCTTTAATATAACTATCTATATTTCCACCTAATATGATATCAGTTCCTCTTCCTGCCATATTAGTGGCAATAGTAATCATTTTAGGATGACCTGCTTGTGCAATGATCTGCGCTTCAAGTTTATGTTGTTTTGCGTTTAAAACGCTATGAGGTAAATTATTTTTTTTTAATATATTTGAAAGTAATTCAGAATTTTCTATTGATGTTGTTCCTACTAATACTGGTTGTTCTTTGATATAGCAATTTTTTATATCCATCAATATAGCTTGATATTTTTCTTCCATAGTTTTATATATTTTATCTTGTAAATCCTTTCTTTTATTAATTTTATTGGGTGGAACAGTAATTGTCTCTAATTTATAAATTTCTTGAAATTCATATGCCTCTGTTTCAGCAGTTCCTGTCATGCCAGATATTTTTTTATACATACGAAAATAATTTTGAAATGTAATTGAAGCTAGTGTTTGAGTTTCGTTTTGAATTTCAAGATTTTCTTTAGCCTCAAGAGCTTGATGTAAACCTTCTGCCCAACGGCGTGTCTTCATTAATCTGCCAGTAAATTCATCAACAATTATAATTTTATTATTTTTTATTATATAGTGCTTATTTTTATGATATAAAACATGCGCACGCAATGCTGCATATATATGATAAATAAGAAAAGAATTTTTAGAATCATATAATGATTTATTTTTATTTAACAAACCCATTTTAATTAAAATATTTTCATATTTTTCATAACCATTTTCAGTTAAAAAAACTTGGTTTGTTTCATAATCTATAATATAATCACCAGTATTTTTCTTAGTATATTTGATATTTTTTTTGATATTTTTTGTATCAATTTCTGGTACTAATAATTTTGGAATAGGATTTATTATTTTGTAAAAATATTGGGCATTGTTTTTAATTTCTCCAGAAATAATTAAAGGAGTCCTAGCCTCATCAATTAAAATTGAATCTATTTCATCTAAAATAACGAAATTTAATTTTCTTTGTACGCGATCATTTGAATTAAATACCATATTATCGCGTAAATAGTCAAATCCAAATTCATTGTTTGTTCCATATGTAATATCTGCTTCATAAGATTTTTTTTTTAAGCTATGTGATATTTCTGATGAATTAACACCAATACTTAATCCTAACCAATTATATAAAACACTCATCCATTCCGCATCTCTTTTAGCTAAATAATCGCTAATTGTAACTATGTGTACACCTTGACCAGACAAGGAATTCAAATAAGCAGCTAAAGTTGCTACTAATGTTTTACCTTCACCCGTTTGCATTTCAGATATATTTCCATAATGTAATGCAATTCCACCAATTAGTTGTACATCAAAATGACGCATCTTTAAAACACGTTTACTAGCTTCTCTACATACTGAAAATGCTTTCGGAAGAATAGAGTCTAATGTTTCTCCAGAATGTATAGATTGTTTTAGTTTTGATGTTTGATTTTGTAATTCCTCATCAGAAAGCTTCTGCATTACTGATTCTAATTCATTAATTTTTTGCACTATTTTTTGATATTTTTTAAGAAGTCTTTGATTACGACTACCAAAAATTTTAGTCAAAAATGACATTCCTAAATTCCAAAGATTTTAAAAATAAATTTTTTAAATAAATATTTAATTTTAATAAAAATATTTTATAGTTTTGTATTTTTATATTTTAAATTGTCCCCAAGGGGATTTGAACCCCTGTACTCACCGTGAAAGAGTGATGTCCTGGTCCTCTAGACGATGGGGACATTATTTTATAAAAATATTTTACATGATAATTTATAAAAAATAAAATTTGATAGAATTATTTTTTTAAAAATCATATAAAAATATTTTAACATTTATTTATTAAATATGTAAGTTTTTATTAGTATTGTTTAAATTTTTAATAGCATTTTTAATCCGATCTAATACTATATTACGATTAAATAAAGATAAAATTAAATCAATAGAAGGTGTTTGTAATTTATTTAATAGAATAATTCTTAATGGCATTGCCAGTTGCGGCATATTTAATTTAAATTTTTCTAATATCTTTTTTAAAGTTATATTTAGTATCTGTTTTTCCCATATAATATTAGAAAATTGTAATACACATTCCATTAATGCTAATTTTATGATATCTGTTATATATTTTTTTAATAATTCAATATGTAATTTAGGAGTAGAATAAAATATTATTATTATATCCGATAATTCTGTTAATGTGTTTACTCGATTTTTAAATAAAGATATTATTTTTAATACATTTAAGGTATTATATTCTATATTTTTTTTTTTTTATAATTGGTTGAATAAGATTAAGAAGTTTTTTATCATCATAAGACTTAATATAAAAATTATTTAACCATTCCAATTTTTTTAAATTAAATTGTGCTGGAGATTTTGATAAATATTTACAATCATTAAACCAATAGCAAAATTGTTTTATTGAAAATATTTCTTCATTTCCATGACTCCATCCCAATCTAGCTAAATAATTTAAAATCGCTTCAGGCAAAAACCCCTTTTTTTTATAATACATTATATCAGTAGCTTCTTTTCTTTTTGAAATTTTCACTTTATTTGAGTCAATAACCATTGGTAAATGACCATAAAATGGTAATGTAACTCCTAATGCTTTTAATATATTAATTTGACGTGGTGTATTATTAATATGATCATCTCCTCTAATTACATGAGTGATTTTCATATCCCAATCATCAATTGCAGCACAAAAATTATAAGTTGGTATACCATCTGCTCTAACAATTACTAAATCATCTAATTCTTTATTAGAAATAGTAATTTTACCTTTAATGAGATCATTCCAAGTAATATTACCGTATAGAGGATTTTTAAATCGTATTACAGGTTTACGATTAATAGGAATAGATGGTAAAATTTTACCTGGTTCCGGTCTCCAAATTCTATTATAACGAGGTTTTTCTCCAAAAGATCTTTGTTTTTTACGAAATGATTCTATCTCTTCTACAGAAGAATAACAATAATATGCATAATCATTGGATAATAAATAATTGATAATTTCAAAATAGCGATTTATGCGTTTAGTTTGATAAAATGGTCCTTCATCATAATTTAACCCTAACCATTTCATACCATCAATTATTGTTTGTGTTGCACTTAATGTAGAGCGATTGATATCTGTATCTTCAATTCTTAATATAAAAATTCCATTAAAATGTCGAGCGTATGCCCAAGAAAATAAAGCAGTTCTTATTCCCCCAATATGCAGATTTCCAGTTGGACTAGGGGCAAAACGAGTACGAACAATAGTCATATGAAAGTAATTTTTAAAAATTAATAAAAATATTTTTTTTAAAAAAATAATTTTAATAAGTATTAAATTTTTTAATAAAAATATGTTCAATATAATAAATAAATATTAATGAATGATTTTGTAAAAATTTTATAAAAATAAAGTTTTATTTTTATTTATATTTCAACTTATATTTTTAGTTCATTATTTATCTCATTATTATATAATTTTATATATTATGTAATTTTATAAAAAATATATAAAAATTTATAACAAAATTATAAAAATAAATGCTCTAATATTTATACAATATTTTAGTAAATTTTTATATATTTTTTATTACTTAATGAATCAGTTATTTAATAATTTAAATTACCAATAAATCTAATTGTTAAAAATTAAACAATTAAAGATAATTTATCATATAATTTATTATTTAAATTTTATAAAAATATTATAATTTATAATTTATGAAAAAACACGATAGTGAATTTAAAGATGTTCGTAGAATTTTTGTTACTACGGCTTTGCCTTACGCTAATGGTGAATTACATATTGGACATATAATGGAATATATTCAGGCTGATATATGGGTACGTTTTCAGTGTATGCAACAAGATAACGGTAAATCAAGACAAGTATATTTTATTTGCGCTGATGATGCGCATGGCGCGGCAATTATGATTGCCGCTGAAAAAGCTGGTATGACACCTAAAGAATTTATTAATAATATTTCATCTAATAGAAAAAAATATTTAGATGGATTTTATATTAAATTTGATAATTGGTATTCTACAGATAGCATTGAAAATATTGATTTAGTTCAAAAAATTTATGATACTTTATATAATAAAGCTAAATTAATTATAAACAAAAAAATTAATCAGTTTTTTGATCCAATAAAAAATATTTTTTTACCAGATAGATATATTAAAGGTGAATGCCCTATATGTAATGCAAAAGATCAATACGGAGACTTTTGTGAATGTTGTAGCTCAATTTATACACCTACCAAACTTATTAATCCATATTCAATATTATCTGGAACAAAACCTATTATAAAATCATCAAAACATTTTTTTTTTAAATTATCCGATAAACGTTGTATAGATTTTTTACGTAAATGGGCAATACATGATAAAAGATTACAACCAGAAATAGTCAATAAAATTAAAGAATGGTTAGAAAAAGATAATAAATTTAATGATTGGGATATAAGCAGAGACGCACCCTATTTTGGTATAAAAATACCTAATACATTAGAAAAATATTTTTATGTTTGGTTAGATGCACCTATAGGTTATTTAGCGTCTTTAAAAAATTTTTTTGAAAAAGGTGGTCCTAAAAAAAAATACAATGAATTACGAAATTTTGATGAATTTATTTCTTCTCCAAATACAGAACAATATCATTTTATTGGAAAAGATATTTTTTATTTTCACATTTTATTTTGGCCAGCAATCTTAAAATTTTCTGGTCGTAAATTACCAAATAATATTTTTGTACATGGATTTATGACTATTAATGGTAAAAAAATGTCTAAATCAAATAAAATTGGAATTTCTCCGTTGTATTATTTAAAAATTGGAATGAATCCAGAGTGGTTACGTTATTATATTGCTAGTAAATTAAATAATAAAATTGAGGATATTGATTTTAATTCTCAAAGTTTTATTTCATGCGTTAATTCAGATTTAATTGGAAAATATATTAATATTGCCAGCAGATCATCTAGTTTTATAGAAAAATATTTTAAGGGGTACCTTAACATGAAATGGGTTAAAGATAATGATACTTTCTTATCGAAATTACGTGTTGTTAGTTCAAGTATTCAAAAATATTATGAAAATCGAAATTTTAATAAAGTATTATATATAGTTATAGAACAAACTAATTTTATTAATATTTTTTTTGATCAAAATAAACCATGGAAATTAGCTAAAAATAATATATATCATGAAAAGTTGCATAAAATTTCTAGCCGTTTATTAGAAGCATTCCGTATTTTAACAATTTATTTAAAACCGATCTTACCAAATTTAGCTAAGTCAGTAGAAACATTTTTAAATATTTCACCATTACAGTGGATTAATATTTTTACACCTTTAACACAAAATCATAAAATTAATAAATATAGACATTTAATGACACGAGTTGATAAAAATATTGTTGATAATTTATTAAAAAATAAAAATATTTAAAAAATTTTTTATCATTTATTAAAATGGTTTATAATATGTTCAAATTATTTAATTTAGTTAGATTAAAATAGTTATTTAAATAAAATATATCAATCATTCTATAAATTAATAGTTAAATATGATATTCAAAACATGGATTTCTTTTCTTTTATTTTCTATTATTACTTCGATTTCTCCTGGTCCAGGAAATATTTTAACAATAAATCATGCTTTAAGATATGGATGGAGGAAGACATTATCATTAATAATTGGACAAGAAATAGCTTTAGTATTAATTATATTAGCTATATCTGAGGGGGCTGAATTATTATTATCATCAAGTTCTATCTTAATTTTCATTAAGATATTTGGAATAATATGGTTAATGTATACATCATTCCAAATGTGGTGTGCATCTATTAATAAAAAAGATTCAACTTATATTTGCGAAACTATTAGTAAAAAAAAAAGTTTTATACGCGGTTTTTTTACAACAATTACTAATATAAAAGCCATTACTTGTCTTATTTCAACCTTACCAGCCTGTCTTACTCCAATTTATCCTATAGTCCCACAAATAATTATTATGTCATTAACGATGACAATTATAGGCGGATATTTTTTTAGGATTACCATTTAATATTGCTTCATATTCGTTATTAATTCATATAATAGCACACGAAACAGGATTAAAGGTTGGTGATTTTATATGGACTGGAGGTGATTGTCATTTATATTTAAATCATTTAGATCAGGCTCGTAAACAGTTACTACGAAATCCAGGATCATTACCAAATTTAACTATTTTATGTAAACCAAAATCATCGTTGGATTATAATTTTGAAGATTTTCAAATTAATTCTTATAATCCGCAAAAATCTATTTATGCGCCTATAGCAATTTAATTTTTTTAATTTTTAATAAGAATATATCTTATAATAATTTTAAATTTTTTTAGAATTACAATTAATCCATTTAATAAATAAATTAATTTATTATTCTTAATTCAAATTAAATTTTTTAAAATTTAAATTTTAAAATTTTTTTATTTTATGTTTAATAAATTAATAAAAAATTTTTTTATTAAAAGCTATAAAAATTTTATTGTATTGGTTGAACATCATCTAAAAGAAAATAACCATTATAGCCCTCAATATAAATAACCGCTTTATTCTCAAAAAGAAGCATGGATTTAGTTTTAGTAATTAATATATCCTTATAACCTTTTACTTTAACTTTTGTTCCAATTGGATATTTGTTATTCCATTTTTCAATTTTTTTTTCTTGTGATTGTTCTAAAATATCATCTTTAATGACACAATCTTTTTTGTATTCATTTTTAATACTTTTTATAAATTTAGTTAATACTGTTCCAGGACCAATTTCCATAAATTCCATTTCATTTTTACTTTTATTTAGTAAATAATATATACTATCAAACCATTTTACTGGATTTATTAAATGATTTGATAGATTGTTTGTAATTTTTTCTATAGAATAAGGTAATGCCTCAAAATTAGAAATAACTGGGATATTTGGAGAATGAAAAACAAAATCCAATAAAAAATTATTAAATTTTTTATATATAGGTTTCATATATCTTGAGTGAAATGGTCCACTAACATTTAATGGTATATATATTGCATTATTTTTTTCAAAAAAAATTTGTGCATTATTAATATCATTTTTAGGGCCAGCGATAATAATTTGATTTAATGTATTATAATTAGCAATATCAATTGTATTTAAATTATTTTCTTTTAAAATATTTAAAATTTTTTTATAATTAATTCCAATTACAGCTGCCATAGCGCCATCTAAAACTTGACTCATTAATTTACTTCTTTTTTGAACTAGACGTAACCCATCTTCGAAAGAAAATACACCAGCACTTTCTAATGCATTATATTCTCCTAAACTATGTCCAACTAAAAAATCTGCATATTCACCAGTATTTTTAATATGATCTCTATAAGATAACGCATTAACTATATAAAGTGCAGGTTGAGTATATTCTGTTTTATTTAATTGATTTTTTGAATTTTTTAAACATAACTCTTTAATAGAGTATCCAAGTATATTATTTGATTTTTCTATAATATCAGGAAATTTATCAAATAAAAGTTGTCCCATACCAACATATTGAGAACCTTGCCCAGGAAAAAGATATGTTTTCATTGTTTATTTACCTATTTTGTTTTAAAAATATTTATAAAAAATAAAAAAATATAAAATATTATTCAATATTAATATTATATAAAAAAAATATTTTTAAAAAATTATTTTATTTTAAGAAATATAAATTTTTTATATTATATAGTTGAAGATATAATTTACTATATATGTATCAATTTACATAAAATTTATATTTGTGTAAAATTTTAAATAGAATTATTTTTCTTTATCTTTTTAAGGAAATTATAAAGATAAAAATCATGAAAATTATTAATTAAATATCAAATATACATTGAATATTAAAGAAGATAAAATTATTGCTAATATAAATAATATTTTATATAAATGGTTTCCAAAAAAAACATTTATAGAAACAGCAAAAATTGATAATTATCCAATATTACCAGAAGAAAAAAAATTAGTAATTAATGCAGTCTCCAAGAGAAAAAAAGAATTTTCAACAGGACGATGGTTATCTAGAAAAGGATTGAAATATTTTGGATTCCCAGAAACAGAAATATTAACTGGATATTTAAAAAATCCAATATGGCCAGATAAAATAAATGGTAGTATTAGTCATGATAATAAATTATGTACCGTAGTAATAATGAAAAAAATACCTTTTTTAACAAATATTGGTATTGATATTATTTATTTCCCAAAATATAGTAATAAATTAAAATATTTAGAATCAATGTTTGTGATTAATAAAAATGAAATAGACATAATGGATAAATTTGGTTTGAATATTGATTCATCAACAATATTATTTAGTGTTAAAGAATCAATTATTAAAGCGATTTCAAGTGAAATCAATAATTTTATAGATATGAGAGATATTAAAATTTTTTATGAAAATAAAAAAATTCAATTTATTATCCAAAATAAAAAACCAAATGTTGATATTTTTCAGTACTGAAGTTATAACTATTTAATAACAGCAGTTAAAATTTATAATTAATTTTCTATAAAATTTTATCTAAAATATACTATATTTTGTTAAAATTTTTATTAGATAATTCAAATTTTTACATAAAAATTACAAATAATATGAATTATGAAACTATTGAAGTGAATATAAAACAATCCATTTGTTTTATACGATTTTGTAATAAAAAAAATAATAATATGATTAATAATTCTATGATTAGTGAATGTCTTCATATTTTAAAAAAAAATGATTCATCTAATCCTTTTCATATTGTTGTTTTAGAAGGATTACCAAAAATATTTTGTTTAGGAGCTGATTTTGACGAAATAATAAAAAAAAACCATCCAATAGAATCAAAAAAATTATATGAATTATGGTATCTGTTATCATGTGGGCCATTTATTAGTTTATCTAATATATGTAGCGGTAGAGTAAATGCTGGGGGGATTGGTTTTATTGCAGCTTGTGATATAGTTTTAGCTAATCACGATGCTCAATTTAGTTTATCTGAATTATTATTTAATTTATTTCCAGCTTGTGTTTTACCATTTTTAATTAGACGTATAGGTTTTCAAAGATCAAATTATATGACTTTAATGACTAAACCAATTACAGCAAAACAAGCATTAGAATGGAATTTAGTTGATGCCATTTCAAATAATAATGATTTACTATTACATAAACATCTCTTGCGTCTTAAATATTTATCAAAAAATAGCATTAAAAATTATAAAAAATATATAAATGAATTAAATAATATTTTATTAAATTCAAAAAATAATGCAATTTCTACTAACCATAAATTATTTTCTGATTCTAAAAATTTAGAAAAAATTTCTTATTATATGAATACTGGTTATTTTCCATGGGAATAAGTATTTTAAAAAATAATTAATAATTTTCAAAAATTTATTTAAGTATTTATTAAAATAATTTAAATATAAGGAGCTTATAGTGTTTAAAATTCTTAAAGAAAAATATTTTATGGAATATTATACTAATGGATTTATTGAAACTAATATTTCTTTAAGCAATAATTTAGTTAACGAAATCCAGGAATACTATGCAAGAAAAAAAATAGGTCATAATGATTTTCCAAAATTTTTTGATTATAATGAACATCTTGCATATATGATGCAAAAAAAATTTTTTAATTTTTTTTTAAAAGTATTTCCAAAATTTGCAAAAATATCGGTTAAAAATTTTTATAATAAATCTTATAGCAAAGCTGTTTATTGTGAACAAATTTTTATCAAAAAAGTATTAAAAGAATTATCTGAAAAAGGTTTTTTTCGTTTTTTTAAAGCTCATTATATGCTTGTATCATATGATATGTATTTGCATAGTAATCATTTATCTTCAGCAGCTGGAATACATAGTGATTTACCAAATTTTCATCATTTTTATGAAACTGAAAATGATTTAAGTATATATATTCCTTTAGTTGATTTAAACTATATTAATGGGGGAAAACTTAAAGTTTTACCAGAAAAAAAACTAAAAATTCCAGGAAATATGCTATTAAAATTATTATATGAATATTTTTCAAAAAATATAATTTATTTAGATAAAAATAATTATATTGATCCTAATTTAATTAATTATTCTAAAATTAATTCGTTTATTAAAAGCACAATGCACCAAGAACTAATGAGTATATATAAAAATATGCTTTCTTTAGTAAAGACACAATATATTAATGATTTTACTGAAACTATTGAAACAAAAGGTAAAGTTTTACTATTTAATAATAAAAATTTTCATTTTGCAGAATACTGGAAAAATACACAACAGGCAAGAGAAATTTATGTTATTCGTATGCTTCCAATATATGATGTTAAAATAAAGTTAAAAAACAAATTACATGGAAAATCTTTTAATAACTTTTTATTAAATTTTTCAGAAAATAAAATTCAATTTTATAAAGAATCTGTTGATATTAGTAAAATTTCAAGAAATAATAAAATACCGTTATAAAAATTATAAAGCATATAATTTATAATTATATTTAAAAAGTATTTTAAATATTACATATACAAAAATTTTAATATTATTTAATGAGAAAAAATATGATAAAAGTTGGAATTGAGGCAATTAATTTGTATGGAGGCAGTGTATTTATTGATGTTATTGAATTAGCTAAATACAGAAAACTAGATACTGTGCGTTTTGAAAATTTACTTATGCAACAAAAATCTGTTTCTTTGCCTTATGAAGATCCAGTTAGTTTTGCTATTAATGCCGCAGCCCCATTAATTGATAATTTATCGAATATCGATAAAAATAGCATTGAGTTAATTATTACATGCTCCGAATCAGGAATTGATTTTGGAAAATCAATGAGCACATATATTCATCATTATTTAGGTTTAAATCGTAATTGTCGTTTATTTGAATTAAAACAAGCCTGTTATTCTTGTACAGCTGGTTTACAAATGGCGATTAATTTTATTTTATCTAAAGTATCTCCAGGTGCTAAAGCATTGGTTATTGCCACCGATATTTCTCGTTTTTTTGTTACAGAAGATAAAAATGAATTAACAATGGAATGGGCCTTTTTTGAACCAAGTGGAGGCGCAGGAGCTGTAGCTATGTTGATCAGTGATAAACCTGAAATATTTCAATTTGATATTGGTTCTAATGGATATTATAGTTTTGAAGTAATGGATACATGTCGTCCAATACCCGATAGTGAAGCCGGAAATGCAGATTTATCTTTGTTATCATATTTAGATTGTTGTGCTCAAAGTTTTAAAGAATATAAAAAACGTGTACAATATAAAATAATTGTATATAATAAAAAATAAAGTTAAATTTTTATAAGTGATTTTAAAATAATGAATCTAAAATGTGGTTTAATTGGGTTACCAAATGTTGGAAAATCAACTCTTTTTAATGCATTAACAAAATTAAAGATTTCTGCTGAAAATTATCCATTTTGCACCATTGAGCCTAATATTGGTATTATAGAAGTCCCAGATAAGAGATTAAAACATTTAAATAATATTGTTAAAACAAAGAAAATTTTTCCAGCAATAATTAAATTGGTTGATATTGCGGGTTTAGTTTCTGGCGCATCAAAAGGGGAAGGCTTAGGAAATAAATTTTTAGCGCATATTCGAGAAACAAATATTGTTATACATGTAATTCGGTGTTTTAAAGACGATAAAATCACTCATATATCGGGAGAAATTAATCCAATTCATGACGCTGAAGTAATTCAAACAGAATTAATTTTATCGGATTTAGCTATACTTGAGAAATATATTGATAAAGAAAATAAAAAGTTTTTTTTAAAAAATGAACATTCAATTGAATTACTTAAATTATTAAAACGAATTATTTTTAATTTAAATAAATCGATACCAATTCGATTGATGTCACTTAATAATGAAGAATTAATGTCAATCAAATTCTTAAATCTACTTACTATTAAACCAATTATATTTGTTGCAAATGTAAAAGAAAATGGTTTTAAAAATAATTTATTATTAGATCAATTAAAAATATATGCTCATAATCAAAATATACCAATAATTATTATTTGCGCTAAGTTAGAAGAAGAAATTTCTGATTTAAATAATATAGATAAAAAGTTTTTTTTAGATAATTTAGGTTTAAAAGAAACAAAATTAAATGATTTAATTCGAGCTAGTTTTTCTTTACTTGATTTGCGGACTTATTTTACAGTTGGAAAAAAAGAAATTAGAGCATGGACTATACCAAATGGTACAACAGCAGAACAAGCCGCAGGAATTATTCATACTGATATAAAACGTGGTTTTATTAGAGCATTAACTATTTCTTATAAAGATTTTTTACTTTATAAAGGAGAACAAGGTTGCAAAAATGCTGGAAAAATTCGATCAGAAGGAAAAAAATATCTTGTCGAAGATGGAGACATATTGAATTTTCTTTTTAATATTTAGTTAATAAATTCTTCAATAATATTATATTATATAGTGATACTATATAAGTAAAATTAAATTTTTATTTTTATTAATATTTTTTAAAATGCATCAATATCTAAATTTTATGCGTCATGTGTATAATTCTGGAATTAAAAAAATAGATAGAACAGGAGTGGGAACATTATCAATTTTTGGTTATCAAATGCGATTTAATTTACAAAAAGGTTTTCCATTGTTAACTACAAAAAAACTTCATGTTAAATCTATTATATACGAATTGATTTGGTTTTTATCTGGATCAACTAATATTAATTTTTTAAAAAAAAATAATATAAAAATATGGGACCAATGGGCTGATGAAAATGGTGATTTAGGGCCTATTTATGGTTATCAATGGAGATCTTGGCCAACTTTACAAGGAAAATATATTGATCAATTGTCAGGGGTTATAAAACAAATTAAAACTGATCCTAATTCTCGTAGAATTATTGTTTCAGCCTGGAATGTTTCCGATATTCATAAAATGAAATTACCTCCTTGTCATATATTATTTCAATTTTACGTAGCAAATAATAAATTATCTTGTCAATTATATCAACGTAGTGCGGATATTTTTTTAGGATTACCATTTAATATTGCTTCATATTCGTTATTAATTCATATAATAGCACACGAAACAGGATTAAAGGTTGGTGATTTTATATGGACTGGAGGTGATTGTCATTTATATTTAAATCATTTAGATCAGGCTCGTAAACAGTTACTACGAAATCCAGGATCATTACCAAATTTAACTATTTTATGTAAACCAAAATCATCGTTGGATTATAATTTTGAAGATTTTCAAATTAATTCTTATAATCCGCAAAAATCTATTTATGCGCCTATAGCAATTTAATTTTTTTAATTTTTAATAAGAATATATCTTATAATAATTTTAAATTTTTTTAGAATTACAATTAATCCATTTAATAAATAAATTAATTTATTATTCTTAATTCAAATTAAATTTTTTAAAATTTAAATTTTAAAATTTTTTTATTTTATGTTTAATAAATTAATAAAAAATTTTTTTATTAAAAGCTATAAAAATTTTATTGTATTGGTTGAACATCATCTAAAAGAAAATAACCATTATAGCCCTCAATATAAATAACCGCTTTATTCTCAAAAAGAAGCATGGATTTAGTTTTAGTAATTAATATATCCTTATAACCTTTTACTTTAACTTTTGTTCCAATTGGATATTTGTTATTCCATTTTTCAATTTTTTTTTCTTGTGATTGTTCTAAAATATCATCTTTAATGACACAATCTTTTTTGTATTCATTTTTAATACTTTTTATAAATTTAGTTAATACTGTTCCAGGACCAATTTCCATAAATTCCATTTCATTTTTACTTTTATTTAGTAAATAATATATACTATCAAACCATTTTACTGGATTTATTAAATGATTTGATAGATTGTTTGTAATTTTTTCTATAGAATAAGGTAATGCCTCAAAATTAGAAATAACTGGGATATTTGGAGAATGAAAAACAAAATCCAATAAAAAATTATTAAATTTTTTATATATAGGTTTCATATATCTTGAGTGAAATGGTCCACTAACATTTAATGGTATATATATTGCATTATTTTTTTCAAAAAAAATTTGTGCATTATTAATATCATTTTTAGGGCCAGCGATAATAATTTGATTTAATGTATTATAATTAGCAATATCAATTGTATTTAAATTATTTTCTTTTAAAATATTTAAAATTTTTTTATAATTAATTCCAATTACAGCTGCCATAGCGCCATCTAAAACTTGACTCATTAATTTACTTCTTTTTTGAACTAGACGTAACCCATCTTCGAAAGAAAATACACCAGCACTTTCTAATGCATTATATTCTCCTAAACTATGTCCAACTAAAAAATCTGCATATTCACCAGTATTTTTAATATGATCTCTATAAGATAACGCATTAACTATATAAAGTGCAGGTTGAGTATATTCTGTTTTATTTAATTGATTTTTTGAATTTTTTAAACATAACTCTTTAATAGAGTATCCAAGTATATTATTTGATTTTTCTATAATATCAGGAAATTTATCAAATAAAAGTTGTCCCATACCAACATATTGAGAACCTTGCCCAGGAAAAAGATATGTTTTCATTGTTTATTTACCTATTTTGTTTTAAAAATATTTATAAAAAATAAAAAAATATAAAATATTATTCAATATTAATATTATATAAAAAAAATATTTTTAAAAAATTATTTTATTTTAAGAAATATAAATTTTTTATATTATATAGTTGAAGATATAATTTACTATATATGTATCAATTTACATAAAATTTATATTTGTGTAAAATTTTAAATAGAATTATTTTTCTTTATCTTTTTAAGGAAATTATAAAGATAAAAATCATGAAAATTATTAATTAAATATCAAATATACATTGAATATTAAAGAAGATAAAATTATTGCTAATATAAATAATATTTTATATAAATGGTTTCCAAAAAAAACATTTATAGAAACAGCAAAAATTGATAATTATCCAATATTACCAGAAGAAAAAAAATTAGTAATTAATGCAGTCTCCAAGAGAAAAAAAGAATTTTCAACAGGACGATGGTTATCTAGAAAAGGATTGAAATATTTTGGATTCCCAGAAACAGAAATATTAACTGGATATTTAAAAAATCCAATATGGCCAGATAAAATAAATGGTAGTATTAGTCATGATAATAAATTATGTACCGTAGTAATAATGAAAAAAATACCTTTTTTAACAAATATTGGTATTGATATTATTTATTTCCCAAAATATAGTAATAAATTAAAATATTTAGAATCAATGTTTGTGATTAATAAAAATGAAATAGACATAATGGATAAATTTGGTTTGAATATTGATTCATCAACAATATTATTTAGTGTTAAAGAATCAATTATTAAAGCGATTTCAAGTGAAATCAATAATTTTATAGATATGAGAGATATTAAAATTTTTTATGAAAATAAAAAAATTCAATTTATTATCCAAAATAAAAAACCAAATGTTGATATTTTTGCTGGAATAAGTTATAACTATTTAATAACAGCAGTTAAAATTTATAATTAATTTTCTATAAAATTTTATCTAAAATATACTATATTTTGTTAAAATTTTTATTAGATAATTCAAATTTTTACATAAAAATTACAAATAATATGAATTATGAAACTATTGAAGTGAATATAAAACAATCCATTTGTTTTATACGATTTTGTAATAAAAAAAATAATAATATGATTAATAATTCTATGATTAGTGAATGTCTTCATATTTTAAAAAAAAATGATTCATCTAATCCTTTTCATATTGTTGTTTTAGAAGGATTACCAAAAATATTTTGTTTAGGAGCTGATTTTGACGAAATAATAAAAAAAAACCATCCAATAGAATCAAAAAAATTATATGAATTATGGTATCTGTTATCATGTGGGCCATTTATTAGTTTATCTAATATATGTAGCGGTAGAGTAAATGCTGGGGGGATTGGTTTTATTGCAGCTTGTGATATAGTTTTAGCTAATCACGATGCTCAATTTAGTTTATCTGAATTATTATTTAATTTATTTCCAGCTTGTGTTTTACCATTTTTAATTAGACGTATAGGTTTTCAAAGATCAAATTATATGACTTTAATGACTAAACCAATTACAGCAAAACAAGCATTAGAATGGAATTTAGTTGATGCCATTTCAAATAATAATGATTTACTATTACATAAACATCTCTTGCGTCTTAAATATTTATCAAAAAATAGCATTAAAAATTATAAAAAATATATAAATGAATTAAATAATATTTTATTAAATTCAAAAAATAATGCAATTTCTACTAACCATAAATTATTTTCTGATTCTAAAAATTTAGAAAAAATTTCTTATTATATGAATACTGGTTATTTTCCATGGGAATAAGTATTTTAAAAAATAATTAATAATTTTCAAAAATTTATTTAAGTATTTATTAAAATAATTTAAATATAAGGAGCTTATAGTGTTTAAAATTCTTAAAGAAAAATATTTTATGGAATATTATACTAATGGATTTATTGAAACTAATATTTCTTTAAGCAATAATTTAGTTAACGAAATCCAGGAATACTATGCAAGAAAAAAAATAGGTCATAATGATTTTCCAAAATTTTTTGATTATAATGAACATCTTGCATATATGATGCAAAAAAAATTTTTTAATTTTTTTTTAAAAGTATTTCCAAAATTTGCAAAAATATCGGTTAAAAATTTTTATAATAAATCTTATAGCAAAGCTGTTTATTGTGAACAAATTTTTATCAAAAAAGTATTAAAAGAATTATCTGAAAAAGGTTTTTTTCGTTTTTTTAAAGCTCATTATATGCTTGTATCATATGATATGTATTTGCATAGTAATCATTTATCTTCAGCAGCTGGAATACATAGTGATTTACCAAATTTTCATCATTTTTATGAAACTGAAAATGATTTAAGTATATATATTCCTTTAGTTGATTTAAACTATATTAATGGGGGAAAACTTAAAGTTTTACCAGAAAAAAAACTAAAAATTCCAGGAAATATGCTATTAAAATTATTATATGAATATTTTTCAAAAAATATAATTTATTTAGATAAAAATAATTATATTGATCCTAATTTAATTAATTATTCTAAAATTAATTCGTTTATTAAAAGCACAATGCACCAAGAACTAATGAGTATATATAAAAATATGCTTTCTTTAGTAAAGACACAATATATTAATGATTTTACTGAAACTATTGAAACAAAAGGTAAAGTTTTACTATTTAATAATAAAAATTTTCATTTTGCAGAATACTGGAAAAATACACAACAGGCAAGAGAAATTTATGTTATTCGTATGCTTCCAATATATGATGTTAAAATAAAGTTAAAAAACAAATTACATGGAAAATCTTTTAATAACTTTTTATTAAATTTTTCAGAAAATAAAATTCAATTTTATAAAGAATCTGTTGATATTAGTAAAATTTCAAGAAATAATAAAATACCGTTATAAAAATTATAAAGCATATAATTTATAATTATATTTAAAAAGTATTTTAAATATTACATATACAAAAATTTTAATATTATTTAATGAGAAAAAATATGATAAAAGTTGGAATTGAGGCAATTAATTTGTATGGAGGCAGTGTATTTATTGATGTTATTGAATTAGCTAAATACAGAAAACTAGATACTGTGCGTTTTGAAAATTTACTTATGCAACAAAAATCTGTTTCTTTGCCTTATGAAGATCCAGTTAGTTTTGCTATTAATGCCGCAGCCCCATTAATTGATAATTTATCGAATATCGATAAAAATAGCATTGAGTTAATTATTACATGCTCCGAATCAGGAATTGATTTTGGAAAATCAATGAGCACATATATTCATCATTATTTAGGTTTAAATCGTAATTGTCGTTTATTTGAATTAAAACAAGCCTGTTATTCTTGTACAGCTGGTTTACAAATGGCGATTAATTTTATTTTATCTAAAGTATCTCCAGGTGCTAAAGCATTGGTTATTGCCACCGATATTTCTCGTTTTTTTGTTACAGAAGATAAAAATGAATTAACAATGGAATGGGCCTTTTTTGAACCAAGTGGAGGCGCAGGAGCTGTAGCTATGTTGATCAGTGATAAACCTGAAATATTTCAATTTGATATTGGTTCTAATGGATATTATAGTTTTGAAGTAATGGATACATGTCGTCCAATACCCGATAGTGAAGCCGGAAATGCAGATTTATCTTTGTTATCATATTTAGATTGTTGTGCTCAAAGTTTTAAAGAATATAAAAAACGTGTACCTAATGTTAATTATAAAACTTCTTTTGATTATTTGAGTTTTCATACTCCTTTTGGTGGTATGGTTAATGGTGCTCATCGTTATATGATGCGTCAACATAGCTCTAATATTGATAAAATTGATATTGAAAAAGATTTTCAAAAACGTGTAAAATTAGGTTTAATATTTTGTCAAAAAGTTGGTAATATTATGGGGGGAACTATTATGGTTTCTTTAATTAGTATTATTGAAAATGGAGATTTTAACTTTCCTAAGCGAATTGGATTATTTTCATATGGATCGGGTTGTAGTTCTGAATTTTATAGTGGTGTTGCAACATCTATTAGTCAAAAAAAAATTAAATTACTAAATATTAAAAAATATTTAGATTCTCGTTATCAATTAAATATAAATGAATATGAAGTATTAATAAAAGATAAAAATGTTGTTAAATTTGGTACAAGGGATGCAGTTTTAGACACTAATATTTTACCAAATATATGGAAATTTATAAAAAAATCATTAAAAAAAAATAATCAAAAAAGAATATTTTTAGTAGAAATTAAGGGATTTTATAGGCGTTATAAATGGTTTAATTAATTTAATTTTGCAAAAAATACATTTATTAAATCTTCAATTGTAGATACTTTAGAAAAATTAAGTAATGGAATTTTTATATTTAAATCTTTCATTGACATTATAATAATTTCAATTCTATCTACAGAATTTGCGCCTAAATCAACTAATTTTTTTTCATATGAAATTATATGTGGTGATATTTTGGGTAAAGTGTCTAAAATGTTTTTTTTAATAACATTAAAAATATTATTTTTTGTCATTGTTTTTCCAGTTCATAAATTTATAGGATGATTTTACATTCATATTATATTTATAACTCTTAGTTATTTCTATAATTTTGTGATTTTATAATACTTCCTTTTTTTATAATATAAATATGATCAGAAATAGGTATAATTAATTGTATATTTTTTTCTATCAAAAAAATAGTTGTACCAAATTTTTGTATTTCTATTAATATTTTTATTATTTTATTTATTATTTTATTTGTAATTCCAAAGCTAATTTCATCAATAATTATAAATTTTGGTGAAGCCATTAATGCGCGTGCTATTGAGCATATTTTTTTTTGTCCATTGGATAAATTAATAGCTAATTGCATGCGCTGTTCAAATAATTTAGGAAATATTGAATATATTTTATTTAAATCCCTCATAATTAAAAGTTTATTAGTTCTTAAATAAGCTCCTATTAATAAATTTTCTTCTACTGTTATTTGTTCAAATAATCTATTTTTTTGCATAACATAGACTAATCCTAGTTTAAAAATTTTGTCATATGTTAATTTATATATTTTATTTTTATTAAAAATAATTTTACCAGCATATGGTAACATGTTATATATTGCATGAGCAAAAGTAGTTTTTCCAGAATTTGTTTTCCCAATTAAAGTTACTATTTCTCCGGAAAAAAAATTTAAATTTATTTTATTTAAAATTAATTTATTATTATACTTTAAGTATAAATTTTTAATTTCTAAAATTGGATATTTTTTATTTAAATTTTTCATATTTTTAACTCAATTTATTTAGTAAAATTTTATCAGATAATATCTTTTTTGGAAAATCATCTGCTATTTTATTACCACGATATAAAACTAATAAACGATCCACTAAAATTTTAATAGCACTGAAATTTTTATCAATAAATAAAATACTAATATCTAAATTACGAATTTTTTCAATTATTTTAGCTAATTTTAAAACTTCAATTTTATTTAAACCAGACATTATTTCATCTAATAAAATTATTTTGGGTTTTGCACCAAAAGCTTTCGCTAATTTCAATTTTTGTTTATTAAGCCGAGTTAATGTATTAATTTTGGAATTAAAAAATTTTTGCAAACCTACAAATTTTAAATATTCAAATGCTTTTTGACGTGAATAAATAAGATTAATATTATCATTTGATCCAAATAATATACTAATTGTTACATTATCTAAAACAGATAAATCATTAAATAAATTTTTATTTTGAAATATATGAATAATACCTAATTTAACTCGTTTAAATGGTAAAAAAGAATTAATTATTTTTTTTTGGAAAAATATATCTCCTTTATCTTGTATTATAAATCCACTAATTATACGTGCAAGTATTGTTTTACCAGATTCATTATTTCCAGTTATTCCTAATATTTCACCCTTTTTTAATGAAAAATTTACATTATTAATTACTAAAAAATTGTTCAAACATTTAGTAACATTAAAAATTTTTAAAATAGATGTCATAATTTATTTTTTTTAATTTTTTTAATAAAGTAATTTTTATTAATTTTATGAAAATTAGTGAAAATTTTTATAAAACCATTAGGCATAATTATTATTAAAATTATAATTATAAATCCAAGAAATATATTGGCAATACCAGTAAAATTATTAACCATTATTTCTGATAAAAATAAAAACAAAAATGAACCTATAATTGGACCAATTATTGTTCCTAAACCACCTAAAACTGTCATAAGAATCATTTTTATATTAAGACTTGTATCAAAAGCACTATCTGGGCTTACAAAAGAAACCCAATAAGCATGAACACTCCCTGCTAATGCAACAAATGTACCAGAAAATATTAGAATTAATGTTTTATAAAAATTAGCATTAATACCTAATGCCATTGCATTTTCTTCGTTTTCACGAATCGCAATTAATCCTAATATAAATTTACTTTTAGTTAAAAAATAAATATTTAATGTTATAATTATTAATAATAATAAATATATTTCATAAAAAAAAGTATCATTATTAAATTCTGGAATTATTAATCCAATATTTTTTCCAGTAAATTTTACTTTAGATAAAATCAACATTGTTATTTGAGAAATAGCTAAAGTTGTAATTGCAAAATACTGTCCTTTTAAACGAAAAATAAATTTTCTAATAAATATTACAAAAAATATAACTAATAATATGCTAAAAATTAAACTAATACCAAAAGAAAAATTAAATCTTTTTATTGTTATTGCTGTACAATAATTACCAAGACCATAAAATACTGAATTACCAAAAGAAACATAATTAGTATAACCTCCAATAATATTCCAGCTTTGCGCCAGAACAGATGATAATAAAACATTAATACTAAATTGCATTAATACATCTGGAGCGTATGAAGGTAAAAAAATTAATAATATCAATATTAATACGTAAATAGAATATTTAAATAATTTTAAATTTTTCATCTAACTTTTCCCATTAATCCATTTGGACGAAAAAAAAATATTAAAACTAAAATACTAAAACTAAATAAATCAGTAAAAGTTGGTCCAATGTATAATGTAGTTAAAGATTCCACAATACCTAACAATATTGCCCCAAAAATTATATTAATTGGATTATTTAATCCTCCAATACTAGAAATTATAAATGATTTAGTCGTAAGCATAGGACCAATATATGGATTAATTTGAAATATCATTCCGTAAAATGCGCCAGCAATTCCAGAAATAGCTGAGCTAATAGCAAAAGTTATCGCATATAAATGTCCTGGATTTATCCCGCAAAAACGTGCAATTATTTTGTTCTGACTTGTGGCTCGAATTGAATATCCTAATTTAGTATATAATAAGAAAAACCACATGCCAATTGCTAAAAAAATTCCTATGAAAAATGCTATTAATTTAATTTCAGGAAATAAAAAATCTCCAAATGTTATACTTTTACTTGCATAAATCGGATTAATAATATAAGAATTTGTTAAAAATATTAATTGTATTATGTTGGTTAACAACATATCTAATCCAAAAGTAAGCAAAAGAGTATTAAATTTTGGTGCTTTTATAACAAAATTAATTAATAAACGTTGTATAATATAACCTAATATAAACATTATTAATGCTACAATTGGTAAATTTAATAATGGATCTATATTAAAATTATTATATAAATACCATGTTATATAACCACCTAATACAATAAATGTCCCATGGGTAAGATTAGGAATATTAAGTATTCCCCAAGTTAGTGCCAATCCTAACGCTATTATGATATAAAAACCACCTTGTAAAATACCATTAATAAAAATTTGTATTAGTAAATTCATTATTTTTAGATTTTAAAAATCATTAAAATATTTAACTATTAGCTGGAACTAATTTATTATTTTGAATTTTAATAACATTTTGTGATATTATCATTTTATTATTTTTATTAAAAGTAATTTTACCATATATGCTATTAAAATTTAATTTTTTTAACTGTTTTTTTACTTTTAATGGATTAAGATCATTTGATTTTTCTATTGCATATACTAATGATTCAATATCAATTGCAGCAAAAATTGAATGATAATCAGGATAATATCCAAATTTTTTTTTATATTCATTTGAAAAATTTTTAGCATTACTAAACCAACGATCTTTAAAATTAAAATTAGGCAACCAGGGAGTTATACCATAAGTATAATTATTTTCATTTTTTAGTAAATTCCTAATATTTTTATTTAATAAATCAGAAGTCAATGAAAAAAATATAGGTTTTATTTTAAAAATTTTAATTTGTCGTATAAAATTAATAATATTTGTTTCATATCCAGAAAAAAATATTATTTTTGCGTTTATATTTTTTATTTGTGCTATTAATGAGGTGAAATCAATAGTATTTAATGAATAATTTTTATTTATAATTTTATTTAAATTAAATTTTTTAAATATTAAAGATACTCCATTTGCAATAGCAGAATGAAATGCATCATTAACATAAAGAAACACAATTTTTTCATTTTTTATTTTCATTTTTTTTAAAATTTCTATAGTATCTTGAAAATAATTTTTAGCTGGTATAAATAAACCAAAAACATATTTAAAATTATTTGATAAAATTTGGTTTGAAATTCCACAACTTTGCATAATAATAGTTTTGTATTTTTCGGAAATAAAAGAATTATTAAGTATAAAATTATTTAAAAAAGGTCCTAATAAAAAATTAATATTATCTTCTGTGATTAGTTTAATATATTGACACTTATTAATACCGATATTTGATTGATTATCATATAACTTAAGAGATAATTTTTTAAATGAATTATTAACTTTCACACCTCCACTTTCATTTATTTTATCAATAGTAAATTTATAAGCATCGTGATAATATTTACCAATATTAGAAAATTGTCCAGTTAATGGTATTGATGTTCCAATTTTTATTTCTTTACTGACAATTTTTCCAGAAAAAAATACTGTAAAAAAAGAGAGAAAAAATAAAATATAAGATATTATATTAATTTTGGGAATATGATTATAACGCATAAGTTTCATGTTTTTTAGAATTTTATTAAAATTTTATATTTTAAGATATTGTATTTTATTATTTTTGTTTTTTATTTTTAAATAAATTTTTAAAACTATTAAATTTCTTTTAAAAATAAATTTTTTGTTACAGAAGATAAAAATGAATTAACAATGGAATGGGCCTTTTTTGAACCAAGTGGAGGCGCAGGAGCTGTAGCTATGTTGATCAGTGATAAACCTGAAATATTTCAATTTGATATTGGTTCTAATGGATATTATAGTTTTGAAGTAATGGATACATGTCGTCCAATACCCGATAGTGAAGCCGGAAATGCAGATTTATCTTTGTTATCATATTTAGATTGTTGTGCTCAAAGTTTTAAAGAATATAAAAAACGTGTACCTAATGTTAATTATAAAACTTCTTTTGATTATTTGAGTTTTCATACTCCTTTTGGTGGTATGGTTAATGGTGCTCATCGTTATATGATGCGTCAACATAGCTCTAATATTGATAAAATTGATATTGAAAAAGATTTTCAAAAACGTGTAAAATTAGGTTTAATATTTTGTCAAAAAGTTGGTAATATTATGGGGGGAACTATTATGGTTTCTTTAATTAGTATTATTGAAAATGGAGATTTTAACTTTCCTAAGCGAATTGGATTATTTTCATATGGATCGGGTTGTAGTTCTGAATTTTATAGTGGTGTTGCAACATCTATTAGTCAAAAAAAAATTAAATTACTAAATATTAAAAAATATTTAGATTCTCGTTATCAATTAAATATAAATGAATATGAAGTATTAATAAAAGATAAAAATGTTGTTAAATTTGGTACAAGGGATGCAGTTTTAGACACTAATATTTTACCAAATATATGGAAATTTATAAAAAAATCATTAAAAAAAAATAATCAAAAAAGAATATTTTTAGTAGAAATTAAGGGATTTTATAGGCGTTATAAATGGTTTAATTAATTTAATTTTGCAAAAAATACATTTATTAAATCTTCAATTGTAGATACTTTAGAAAAATTAAGTAATGGAATTTTTATATTTAAATCTTTCATTGACATTATAATAATTTCAATTCTATCTACAGAATTTGCGCCTAAATCAACTAATTTTTTTTCATATGAAATTATATGTGGTGATATTTTGGGTAAAGTGTCTAAAATGTTTTTTTTAATAACATTAAAAATATTATTTTTTGTCATTGTTTTTCCAGTTCATAAATTTATAGGATGATTTTACATTCATATTATATTTATAACTCTTAGTTATTTCTATAATTTTGTGATTTTATAATACTTCCTTTTTTTATAATATAAATATGATCAGAAATAGGTATAATTAATTGTATATTTTTTTCTATCAAAAAAATAGTTGTACCAAATTTTTGTATTTCTATTAATATTTTTATTATTTTATTTATTATTTTATTTGTAATTCCAAAGCTAATTTCATCAATAATTATAAATTTTGGTGAAGCCATTAATGCGCGTGCTATTGAGCATATTTTTTTTTGTCCATTGGATAAATTAATAGCTAATTGCATGCGCTGTTCAAATAATTTAGGAAATATTGAATATATTTTATTTAAATCCCTCATAATTAAAAGTTTATTAGTTCTTAAATAAGCTCCTATTAATAAATTTTCTTCTACTGTTATTTGTTCAAATAATCTATTTTTTTGCATAACATAGACTAATCCTAGTTTAAAAATTTTGTCATATGTTAATTTATATATTTTATTTTTATTAAAAATAATTTTACCAGCATATGGTAACATGTTATATATTGCATGAGCAAAAGTAGTTTTTCCAGAATTTGTTTTCCCAATTAAAGTTACTATTTCTCCGGAAAAAAAATTTAAATTTATTTTATTTAAAATTAATTTATTATTATACTTTAAGTATAAATTTTTAATTTCTAAAATTGGATATTTTTTATTTAAATTTTTCATATTTTTAACTCAATTTATTTAGTAAAATTTTATCAGATAATATCTTTTTTGGAAAATCATCTGCTATTTTATTACCACGATATAAAACTAATAAACGATCCACTAAAATTTTAATAGCACTGAAATTTTTATCAATAAATAAAATACTAATATCTAAATTACGAATTTTTTCAATTATTTTAGCTAATTTTAAAACTTCAATTTTATTTAAACCAGACATTATTTCATCTAATAAAATTATTTTGGGTTTTGCACCAAAAGCTTTCGCTAATTTCAATTTTTGTTTATTAAGCCGAGTTAATGTATTAATTTTGGAATTAAAAAATTTTTGCAAACCTACAAATTTTAAATATTCAAATGCTTTTTGACGTGAATAAATAAGATTAATATTATCATTTGATCCAAATAATATACTAATTGTTACATTATCTAAAACAGATAAATCATTAAATAAATTTTTATTTTGAAATATATGAATAATACCTAATTTAACTCGTTTAAATGGTAAAAAAGAATTAATTATTTTTTTTTGGAAAAATATATCTCCTTTATCTTGTATTATAAATCCACTAATTATACGTGCAAGTATTGTTTTACCAGATTCATTATTTCCAGTTATTCCTAATATTTCACCCTTTTTTAATGAAAAATTTACATTATTAATTACTAAAAAATTGTTCAAACATTTAGTAACATTAAAAATTTTTAAAATAGATGTCATAATTTATTTTTTTTAATTTTTTTAATAAAGTAATTTTTATTAATTTTATGAAAATTAGTGAAAATTTTTATAAAACCATTAGGCATAATTATTATTAAAATTATAATTATAAATCCAAGAAATATATTGGCAATACCAGTAAAATTATTAACCATTATTTCTGATAAAAATAAAAACAAAAATGAACCTATAATTGGACCAATTATTGTTCCTAAACCACCTAAAACTGTCATAAGAATCATTTTTATATTAAGACTTGTATCAAAAGCACTATCTGGGCTTACAAAAGAAACCCAATAAGCATGAACACTCCCTGCTAATGCAACAAATGTACCAGAAAATATTAGAATTAATGTTTTATAAAAATTAGCATTAATACCTAATGCCATTGCATTTTCTTCGTTTTCACGAATCGCAATTAATCCTAATATAAATTTACTTTTAGTTAAAAAATAAATATTTAATGTTATAATTATTAATAATAATAAATATATTTCATAAAAAAAAGTATCATTATTAAATTCTGGAATTATTAATCCAATATTTTTTCCAGTAAATTTTACTTTAGATAAAATCAACATTGTTATTTGAGAAATAGCTAAAGTTGTAATTGCAAAATACTGTCCTTTTAAACGAAAAATAAATTTTCTAATAAATATTACAAAAAATATAACTAATAATATGCTAAAAATTAAACTAATACCAAAAGAAAAATTAAATCTTTTTATTGTTATTGCTGTACAATAATTACCAAGACCATAAAATACTGAATTACCAAAAGAAACATAATTAGTATAACCTCCAATAATATTCCAGCTTTGCGCCAGAACAGATGATAATAAAACATTAATACTAAATTGCATTAATACATCTGGAGCGTATGAAGGTAAAAAAATTAATAATATCAATATTAATACGTAAATAGAATATTTAAATAATTTTAAATTTTTCATCTAACTTTTCCCATTAATCCATTTGGACGAAAAAAAAATATTAAAACTAAAATACTAAAACTAAATAAATCAGTAAAAGTTGGTCCAATGTATAATGTAGTTAAAGATTCCACAATACCTAACAATATTGCCCCAAAAATTATATTAATTGGATTATTTAATCCTCCAATACTAGAAATTATAAATGATTTAGTCGTAAGCATAGGACCAATATATGGATTAATTTGAAATATCATTCCGTAAAATGCGCCAGCAATTCCAGAAATAGCTGAGCTAATAGCAAAAGTTATCGCATATAAATGTCCTGGATTTATCCCGCAAAAACGTGCAATTATTTTGTTCTGACTTGTGGCTCGAATTGAATATCCTAATTTAGTATATAATAAGAAAAACCACATGCCAATTGCTAAAAAAATTCCTATGAAAAATGCTATTAATTTAATTTCAGGAAATAAAAAATCTCCAAATGTTATACTTTTACTTGCATAAATCGGATTAATAATATAAGAATTTGTTAAAAATATTAATTGTATTATGTTGGTTAACAACATATCTAATCCAAAAGTAAGCAAAAGAGTATTAAATTTTGGTGCTTTTATAACAAAATTAATTAATAAACGTTGTATAATATAACCTAATATAAACATTATTAATGCTACAATTGGTAAATTTAATAATGGATCTATATTAAAATTATTATATAAATACCATGTTATATAACCACCTAATACAATAAATGTCCCATGGGTAAGATTAGGAATATTAAGTATTCCCCAAGTTAGTGCCAATCCTAACGCTATTATGATATAAAAACCACCTTGTAAAATACCATTAATAAAAATTTGTATTAGTAAATTCATTATTTTTAGATTTTAAAAATCATTAAAATATTTAACTATTAGCTGGAACTAATTTATTATTTTGAATTTTAATAACATTTTGTGATATTATCATTTTATTATTTTTATTAAAAGTAATTTTACCATATATGCTATTAAAATTTAATTTTTTTAACTGTTTTTTTACTTTTAATGGATTAAGATCATTTGATTTTTCTATTGCATATACTAATGATTCAATATCAATTGCAGCAAAAATTGAATGATAATCAGGATAATATCCAAATTTTTTTTTATATTCATTTGAAAAATTTTTAGCATTACTAAACCAACGATCTTTAAAATTAAAATTAGGCAACCAGGGAGTTATACCATAAGTATAATTATTTTCATTTTTTAGTAAATTCCTAATATTTTTATTTAATAAATCAGAAGTCAATGAAAAAAATATAGGTTTTATTTTAAAAATTTTAATTTGTCGTATAAAATTAATAATATTTGTTTCATATCCAGAAAAAAATATTATTTTTGCGTTTATATTTTTTATTTGTGCTATTAATGAGGTGAAATCAATAGTATTTAATGAATAATTTTTATTTATAATTTTATTTAAATTAAATTTTTTAAATATTAAAGATACTCCATTTGCAATAGCAGAATGAAATGCATCATTAACATAAAGAAACACAATTTTTTCATTTTTTATTTTCATTTTTTTTAAAATTTCTATAGTATCTTGAAAATAATTTTTAGCTGGTATAAATAAACCAAAAACATATTTAAAATTATTTGATAAAATTTGGTTTGAAATTCCACAACTTTGCATAATAATAGTTTTGTATTTTTCGGAAATAAAAGAATTATTAAGTATAAAATTATTTAAAAAAGGTCCTAATAAAAAATTAATATTATCTTCTGTGATTAGTTTAATATATTGACACTTATTAATACCGATATTTGATTGATTATCATATAACTTAAGAGATAATTTTTTAAATGAATTATTAACTTTCACACCTCCACTTTCATTTATTTTATCAATAGTAAATTTATAAGCATCGTGATAATATTTACCAATATTAGAAAATTGTCCAGTTAATGGTATTGATGTTCCAATTTTTATTTCTTTACTGACAATTTTTCCAGAAAAAAATACTGTAAAAAAAGAGAGAAAAAATAAAATATAAGATATTATATTAATTTTGGGAATATGATTATAACGCATAAGTTTCATGTTTTTTAGAATTTTATTAAAATTTTATATTTTAAGATATTGTATTTTATTATTTTTGTTTTTTATTTTTAAATAAATTTTTAAAACTATTAAATTTCTTTTAAAAATAAATTAGTAATATAATACCACATTAATACTAATAAGTAGACTTAATAAGTCATTATTAATACTAATAAGTAGACTTAATAAGTTATTATATTGATTAACAAATTTTTATATTTAAATAATATTAATTTTTATTTTATGATTATAACACCAGAAAATTTAGGTTCCGTACAATTTAGAAAAGATTATAATGTACGTTTTAGTTATGTTGCTGGCGCAATGGCAAAAGGAATTTCCTCAGTAAAACTTGTTACTAGTATGAGTAAATCTGGTTATTTATCCTTTTATGGTACAGGTGGTATGTCATTGTTAGAAATTGAAGAAGCTTTAAAAAAAATTAAGTCTATATTAAAAAACAATGAATCTTATGGAATGAATGTATTAGCTAATTTATCTAATTTAAAACATGAAATGGATTTAGTTAATCTTTTATTGGATTATGATGTACATAATATAGAAGCATCTGCTTTTGTTCAAATTACACCATCTTTGGTGAAATTTCGCTTAAAAGGTTTACATGTTGATAATAATCGTAAGATTATATCAAATAATCGTATTATAGCAAAAGTTTCAAGACCAGAAATAGCATTATTATTTTTAAATCCAGCTCCGTCTGAAATAGTAAATAAATTATTATTAAATAATCATATTTCTCAAAAAGAAGCTGATTTATCACAAAAAATACCATTAGCTTCTGATATATGTGTTGAAGCTGATTCCGCTGGTCATACTGATATGGGTGTAACGTCAGTTTTATTACCAACAATTATACGTTTACGTGATAAAATGCAAGAAAAATATAACTTTTATAATTTTGTAAGAATTGGTAGTGGAGGAGGAATTGGTACACCAGAAGCTGCTGCCTGCGCTTTTTTATTAGGAGCTGACTTTATTGTTACTGGCTCTATTAATCAATGTACAGTTGAAGCTGGTACTAGTGATATTGTTAAAGATATGCTTCAGGATATTAATATACAAGATACAGCATATGCTCCTGCTGGAGATATGTTTGAATTAGGATCAAAAATACAAGTATTAAAACGTGGAGTTTTATTTCCAATGAGAGCTAATAAACTATATGATATTTGGCGAGTTTACTCTTCTCTTGATCAAATTCCATCAGTAATGCAAAGAGAAATACAAGATCGTTATTTAAAAAGAAGTTTTGATGAAGTATATCAAGAAACAAAATCATATTACTTAAAAGAATTACCAGAAGAAATTGAAAAAGCAGAAAAATTTCCTAAAATAAAAATGGCATTAATTTTTCGTTGGTATTTTATTTATGCTATGCGTATTGCTCTTAAGGGAGAAGGTGATAAAATAGATTATCAAGTACATACTGGTCCTGCTATGGGCGCTTATAATCAATGGATTAAAAAAACTTCTTTAGAAAATTGGCGTAATCGTTATGTTAATAAGATTTCAGAAGATTTAATGTTAGCATGTTCTGAATATCTTAATAAAAAATTTCAAGTTTTTTTTCCTAATCATTAGTGATAAATTAAAAATATTAATTATTAAAAATTTAAAATTTTAAATAATTTTTATTATTTTAATTTCTATAAAATTAAAAATTAAGTCAAATTATATTATTGATAATTTATATTTTATAATATAAGTTTTACTTACTTCGTAAGTAGTATTTTAAAATAATGTTTTTCAAATTAATAAAAAATTTTTATTGATTAATAAAAAATAATTTTTTCAAATATATTTTAATTTTTTAAGGATATTTAAAAATGAATAAAATAGATACTCAAAAGAATAAAAATAAAGATATTAAAGACATCAAAGAAAATAAAGACATTAAAGAAAATAAAGGAAATAAAGGAAAAAAAACAGTAGCTACCCTTTATGATTCCCCAGAAGGTCAAATAGGATCAGTTTTATTTGGTGGGCATATGCATTGGGGTTATTGGGATGAAAGTAATTCTAAAGATAATTTTGCGCAAGGATCAGATAAACTTTCAAGAATAATGATTAATAAAACTTCTATTACTAAAGGACAACGTTTTATTGATATTGGTTGTGGATTTGGATTATCTGGAATTCGTTTAGCTAAAGCCAAAGGGTGCAGAGTTGATGGTATTACTATTAGTAAATTTCAACAAGAAAGTGCAATGAAAACTGCGAAAGCAGAAGGATTATTAGATAAAGTTAATTTTTTACATGGTGACGCGCTCAATTTACCATTTGATAATGACAGTTTTGATGGTGGATGGTTTTTTGAATCAATTTTTCATATGAATCATAGTGCCGCATTAAATGAAGCAAGAAGAGTATTAAAATCTGGGTCTATTTTAACCTTAACTGATTTACCTTTATTATCTGTTAGTAAAAATGATAATAAATTTAAAGAATATGTCAAAAAAAATATTCATTCTAATTTTATTTTAGTAGAACATTACCCAGATTTACTAAATAAATCTGGATTTGAATTAATAAAAATTGATGATATTACTTCTCATGTAATGCCATTATTAGTTCCAAAATTAACTGAAGCTACTTTAACATACAAAAAAGAAATTTATAAATCTATACCTAATCCAGAAAAATCTATAGATAATTGGCTTTATTTATTTAAATATATGAGTAAAAATCTTGGTTATATTATTGTTACAGCAAAAAAAATATAATTTTTAAATTATTATAAAATTTATACTAAAAATAAAGAATTAAAGCATAATTTTTATTTTTTAAATTATTAGTATAAATTATTTTATTATAATAAATTCTTTATAAAACATAAAATTATGAAATATAAAAATAAAAATATTAAATTATGTATTATTGGAGGCGGCCCCTTGGGTATTGGTCTTGGTCGTGAATTAAGTGAAGGTAATATTAACTATGATTTATACGAAATGGAGTCAGATTTAGGTGGAGTATGGAATAGTCAAGCTTCCTGTGGTCGAGTATATCCATCATTACATCTTATTTCACCAAAATTTAATACACAAGTTCCAGATTATCCAATGCCAGATAATTATCCTGTTTATCCAAATCATAGCATGATGCTTGATTATTTACGATCTTATGCAAAAAAATTTGATGTATATAATCATTCTATTTTTAATACTGAAGTAATTAATTTAGAACAATATGAAGATATTTGGGAAGTAGAACTTTCAAATGGCAAGAAAAAAAAATATGATTTTATTGCTGTTTGTAATGGTGCTCAACGAGTTGCTCGTTATCCAAATTATTCAGGTTATTTTAGTGGAGAAATTTTGCATTCTATGGATTATAAATCTCCAGATCAAATTAGAAACAAGAGAGTATTAGTTGTTGGAGCAGGAAATTCTGGTTGTGATATTGCGGTAGATGCATCTCATCACTCTGAAAAAGTTTATCATAGCACTAGAAGAGGGTATCATTATTACCCTAAATTTATAGATGGAAAACCAACTCCTCAATGGATGCTACAATTAGGAAATAAATTTTCTTCTAAAGAGGAAACTATGGCTTATATAAAACAAGTTTTCAAGTTAGCTGGTTTTGATGGCGTTGATTATGGTTTAAAAAAACCAGATCATCCTTTAGATGCAGCTCATCCAATTATGAATTCACAAATTCTTTATCATATAGGTCATGGAGATATTTTACCAAAAGATGATATTAAAAATCTTAATGGTAATATTGTACATTTTGTTGATGATACTCATATAGAGGTAGATACTATTATATATGCCACAGGTTATAATCGTCATTTTCCTTTTATTGATAAAGAAAAATTGGAATGGAAATTAGGAATACCTGATTTATTTATTCATATTGCCCCAAGAAATTTAGATAATATATTTTTTTTTGGTTTCGTAAATGCTGCCGCAGGTCTTGGTGATGGATTAAGATTGCAAGGGCAATTTATACGCAGTTATATTCAAGCTTTTATTAGAAAAAGCAAGGGTTATTTAAAATTTCTTAATGCAAAAAAAAATGATAACCCAGATTTGGGGCAAGATTATTTTATAGATTCGCACAGACATTTATGGGAAGTGGATTTTTGGAAGTTTATCAAATGCGCTAGAATGTATCGTGATATGTTAGATGAGTAAATAGGAGAATATATAATTATGCTTAGTAATTTTCAGGATATTAATATAAAAATGCAACAATTTTTAGAAAATGAAATTGTTAATTCTTCAAGAAGTAATTTAAGGAATGATTTAAAAAATAATAAAAAAAAAATAGTTACTCAAAATAAAGAAAAATTAATTTTAAATATAAAGAAAAAAGAAAAAAATTCATTATATATATATTTTTATAAAAAAATCGCTAATATTGTTTCAGAGGTATTAAAAATTCCATTAGAGCGAATGAATATGCAAGAAAATATATCTCGTTATGGAGTAGATTCTATAATTGTTACTGAAATTATAAGATGTATTTCTAATATATTAAATTTTCCAATCGCTCCTACTGTATTTTTTGAGGCAAAAAATATAGAAGAATTAGTTAATATTTTATTTAAACGTTACAGAAAAAAAATTAAATTATATTTTTTTAAAAAAAATAAAATTAATCAAGAATTAAAAGAAAAAGTAAATCAAGAACCAGAAAAACAAGAAATAAAAGAAAATAATACTGACATAAAAGATTGGATAAATAAATTTAAATTTATTATAAATACATCATCAGATTCCATAAATACATCATCAGATTCCATAAATACATCATCAGATTCCATAAATACATCATCAGATTCCATAAATACATCATCAGATTCCATAAATACATCATCAGATTCCATAAATACATCATCAGATTCCATAAATACATCATCAGATTCCATAAATACATCATCAGATTCCATAAATACATCATCAGATTCCATAAATACATCATCAGATTCCATAAATACATCATCAGATTCCATAAATACATCATCAGATTCCATAAATACATCATCAGATTC
>NW_007378551.1:0-1625 GCF_000475195.1 Diaphorina citri | reverse complement strand
CAGTACTGTATTATTTTTGTTTTTTATTTTTAAATAAATTTTTAAAACTATTAAATTTCTTTTAAAAATAAATTAGTAATATAATACCACATTAATACTAATAAGTAGACTTAATAAGTCATTATTAATACTAATAAGTAGACTTAATAAGTTATTATATTGATTAACAAATTTTTATATTTAAATAATATTAATTTTTATTTTATGATTATAACACCAGAAAATTTAGGTTCCGTACAATTTAGAAAAGATTATAATGTACGTTTTAGTTATGTTGCTGGCGCAATGGCAAAAGGAATTTCCTCAGTAAAACTTGTTACTAGTATGAGTAAATCTGGTTATTTATCCTTTTATGGTACAGGTGGTATGTCATTGTTAGAAATTGAAGAAGCTTTAAAAAAAATTAAGTCTATATTAAAAAACAATGAATCTTATGGAATGAATGTATTAGCTAATTTATCTAATTTAAAACATGAAATGGATTTAGTTAATCTTTTATTGGATTATGATGTACATAATATAGAAGCATCTGCTTTTGTTCAAATTACACCATCTTTGGTGAAATTTCGCTTAAAAGGTTTACATGTTGATAATAATCGTAAGATTATATCAAATAATCGTATTATAGCAAAAGTTTCAAGACCAGAAATAGCATTATTATTTTTAAATCCAGCTCCGTCTGAAATAGTAAATAAATTATTATTAAATAATCATATTTCTCAAAAAGAAGCTGATTTATCACAAAAAATACCATTAGCTTCTGATATATGTGTTGAAGCTGATTCCGCTGGTCATACTGATATGGGTGTAACGTCAGTTTTATTACCAACAATTATACGTTTACGTGATAAAATGCAAGAAAAATATAACTTTTATAATTTTGTAAGAATTGGTAGTGGAGGAGGAATTGGTACACCAGAAGCTGCTGCCTGCGCTTTTTTATTAGGAGCTGACTTTATTGTTACTGGCTCTATTAATCAATGTACAGTTGAAGCTGGTACTAGTGATATTGTTAAAGATATGCTTCAGGATATTAATATACAAGATACAGCATATGCTCCTGCTGGAGATATGTTTGAATTAGGATCAAAAATACAAGTATTAAAACGTGGAGTTTTATTTCCAATGAGAGCTAATAAACTATATGATATTTGGCGAGTTTACTCTTCTCTTGATCAAATTCCATCAGTAATGCAAAGAGAAATACAAGATCGTTATTTAAAAAGAAGTTTTGATGAAGTATATCAAGAAACAAAATCATATTACTTAAAAGAATTACCAGAAGAAATTGAAAAAGCAGAAAAATTTCCTAAAATAAAAATGGCATTAATTTTTCGTTGGTATTTTATTTATGCTATGCGTATTGCTCTTAAGGGAGAAGGTGATAAAATAGATTATCAAGTACATACTGGTCCTGCTATGGGCGCTTATAATCAATGGATTAAAAAAACTTCTTTAGAAAATTGGCGTAATCGTTATGTTAATAAGATTTCAGAAGATTTAATGTTAGCATGTTCTGAATATCTTAATAAAAAATTTCAAGTTTTTTTTCCTAATCATTAGTGATAAATTAAAAATATTAATTATTAAAAATTTAAAATTTTAAATAATTTTTATTATTTTAA
>NW_007378550.1:20536-102345 GCF_000475195.1 Diaphorina citri | reverse complement strand
TCTGATCCCCGTGATGGGCTGTCTGATCCCTGGTCGGGATATTTGACTAGGAGGGGGAAATATTTGGGCTCCTTACTCCACACTATGAACAGTTTGGTGAGGGCGGTGGGACTGTACACACCTAGGAGAGGGAGAGAGAGAGAGCATTCATTATTTTAATAAATTGTAGTTAGTTCTTTCTTTACACTACATACACACCCTAATTTAAACTGAGAAGGATACGAGTATATTTTATTTTTAAAATAAAACACATTAACATTACCTTTCCTTAGCTTAATTTGAATCTAGATTAATGGACCGAAAACGAACCAATTTAATCGAACAAAAATAGACAGCAACAATTCATCACAGCCAGCCGAGTGAACTTAGAAGGTAGCGCATCTGCCTTGTAAGCGCTAGGTAGCGGGTTCGATTCCAGCCTGGGGGGAACTATATCCCAAGTCCTAAACAAATAAGGTTTAACTAACTGGTTTTCTCCTATCCTATCCTTCTTCTCTCTTCAATTTCGGGACAACAAGACCTCAGTTGTTACAGTTGAGAGTTCTCTTTCTCAAATTTCATCTTTTTTATCGTACTAAGCGCTTAAGTTACAAGGTCATTCCCCCTAACTCCTGGTTCAGATTGGGTGGTATACAAATTATACATTTACGAGTATGTATCTCAGGAATCGAATATCTTAAAAATAAATAAAAAAATCATCGCTCACCTTCCGTATTAAGTTTATCAAGCCCCGTCCAGACGAACGTATCAAACACCGCGTCCACAATATCCTCCTCATACGGGAACTCCGAGTAGCGCTCAAAGAATTCGTTCACAGCCAGAATAGCGCTCGTTCTCACCTTCCCCAGAATGTTCAAGTACCCGCTATGGACCTGCGACCTCTGGTTCCTCCTCATACGGGAACTCCGAGTAGCGCTCAAAGAATTCGTTCACAGCCAGAATAGCGCTCGTTCTCACCTTCCCCAGAATGTTCAGGTACCCGCTATGAACCTGCGACCTCTGGCTTAGAATGCCGCCCACGTAGCTGCCCAGACAGAGGATGATTCGAAGGAGTTTGTCCATGGCGAGACTGCCACAATGGGAGAGGACTATGTCCGCTAGGTTCATTAGGGAGAGGAGACGCTTGGGTGGTATTACCTGAGGAATAGAAATACTCATGAGTTGTTGTTATAGCGGTGTGGCTTCACCGAGGGAGGATTGATGGTCCCAGATTATTTGGTCCGTCCCGAACCGCAGTCAACCAATAATAAAATGAGTAGAGGGTTTCTACAACGACTTGAGATTTGATCATGAATAGAAGGTATTAACTGAGCACAACATTGCCTAATTCCAGTAATCCAATGAAAATTGATGCAATTGGTGCATTCAACCTGCTATCGCTCAGAAAAGTACAGATTTAATTTGCGACGGGTTCAAAGTTTTTTCTCCATTTCCATCTTTATGAGTATAAAAAGATGTAATGATGATGAGGAGGAGAGGGGAGCGGGGGCAGGAGAAAGAGAGAGGAGGAGGAAGAAGAAGGAGGGAGCATAAGAAGAGGAGGAGAAGGAAGAGTTAGAATAATTCTCACCTGTTCCAAATCGATATTGTCGCTCACTTGGTGCACCATATCTAGAGGTGACTCAATGCTGATGAATGGCAGAACTATCTTGAATGCCATGTCCAGAAATGTATCGAACTCCTCTGGTTTACATCCAGCCAGAAAACGCAGGATCATGGCTCTCCTAACTGATCCTGTGGGAAGAAAGAAAAGGACGTTTAATTGAGTTAAGGTACAAAACACTAAAGACCCTGGTGATATGAGAAAGCTGAGCAGTAAGCTACCACCCTTCCCACATTAATTTCATCCAGCCTGGGTGGGGCTGGGAAAAGCCCTCAGCATGATATTGCCCAGAGTAACCCGTCCGGATTATAAACACGGGCAACTTCAGTGTTCTATTGGGAACTGTTAAAAGTACTATCACTAGTTCACTACTGGTTTTTGTTCCCTGCCAGTGCCATTATTTACTGTCGGATTCACAGTTTTTCGTCTATTCACACTTTTTGTTCGACTATTGGAACAGTGAGAAACATTTAACAGGACACGAGGTGCACAATCTATGACTGCCTGGAAGAGACTGACAAGAAGCGCCGACCCTATTTAAATAGGGAAAGGCTAGGAAGAAGAAGATTTGCAGTACAAAGCTCGAAGAAGAAGATTGGAAGTACAAAGGTCTCTTACCTGAAGACTTGCTTCCAGACTTGGGTCCTGAGCCGCCCAGCATTTTCCCATAGACAATTCTCAACACCAGTCGCATCACCATAGGACGATGTTCTGATTTCAGACGACCAGTGGACACACTGTCCTTACCACTCGCCTCCTGTGTTAGAATTAGATTTAGACAGAAATTAGAATTAGATTTTGACAAATTAAAAATAGATTTTGTCAGGAATCAGAGTTGGACTTTTTTTTCAGCCTGGTTAGCTTGGAAGGTAGCGCGTCTGCGCGGGAAAAAAAGCCATAGAGGATGGGTTAAGCTTCTACGAATCCCTGCCTGGATCGCAGGTCCGATTCTGGCCCGCGGTTTTTTTTTTCTTTTTTTTACCCCGCTGGGAATTGAACCCGGGTCTCCCGCGTACACACAATAATTTTTTAATGTTTTATTTCTTTAAATTCTACATTTAAAGCCAGTTTCTTATCATGTTGATGGGCAAAGCCTGGTAAAGTCCCCTTCTCTAATCAGTACTGGAAATACTATACCCACTCTCCAGTTTCTTGAAAAGGGTTTAGGTAACTCACTTGATCTTGTCAGCCAGCACCGCGGTTACTTCCAGGAGAAGGGTTCGAGCCCCGGAATCGACAAGCGTTAGAAACAGGACGCCCAGTGAGCGCAGGAAGTGATTGGCCTGACTAGAGGTGACGTTTCGCATCAGATTGAGTAGCGTAGTGAGTAGCGGAGATATGACCTGCTCTCCGGAGCGAACCTGGAATATGATGGAATAGAATTTGAATAATAATTGTTGTTGTTGTTGTTGTTGTTGTTGTTGTTGTTGTTGTAGCGGCTTTAGCTATAGCCGAAAGGTGATGACAAACAGCCAAACCAGGGTGATGATCTCTAGCCATGTTTATTTGGCTCGTCTTATTTATACTGCTCTAATAGGGCTGAAAAGTCCCCTTACTCCAGCAGTAAGCTACTACTATTACTGTGGTCAAAATCTCAAATTACATTGAGGATAAAATTCCATACCTCAGCAGGGATTGAACCCACACCCCCTGTTTACCAGGCGAGTATCTTGACTACTACACCATTAAAAAAAGAACTGTATTATTTCGATTGTAAATTTATATTTCAACGGGTTACTTTCTGGTGTTCTCGTGTTGAACCAGCATGCAGCACCTAAATTGAACCCACACCCCCTGTTTACCAGGCGAGTATCTTGACTACTACACCATTAAAAAAAGAACTGTATTATTTCGATTGTAAATTTACATTTCAACGGGTTACTTTCTGGTGTTCTCGTGTTGAACCAGCATGCAGCACTTAAATGCGAAATTTTGTGTCTTCTCTCTCCCAACTGAATATGGACATAAGTACTACATGAACTGCTCGAATGAGTCATGGCTAGGTATGCTACAACACAGACCTGTAATAACTTACCTTCTTGATAATCAACGGTATAAGAACATGTGCGAGTGCGGTGCTAGTCTTCTCATCCGATACCAGTTCAGTAATGCGAGATACAATGGTAAGATCCCGATCTTGCAAGCCATCCAGTTTCTTGGATCGGTTTAACTTATTCTGGTAGTATTTGAGTATGGACAGGACGTACGGCTTGAGAAGAAAACTGCCGTAGTTCAGGTTCTTGTATTCGTCTGAAAAAAGGGGTTGCATTTTTATCAAAACCTGAACTTGTTTATTTTTGATTATTGTTTATTCTTTTTATTTTATATTTGTAAATTTTACTCCAATAAATGAATGACCTGGTCGATTCAGCCTGCGCTGCCAAGACCCTATGTTATGGTCAAGATAATAATAACTTCAGAGCAAAGTAGAGATACGTAAAGAGTTAGAGGGTTATAAGAAAGAACCAAGCTTTTCAGTGGACTACTCAGTCAAGGAGTCAGATCCCAACTCCCAATAGGTACCCATCGGGATTTAAAGAGTGAGTTACAATGTTTTAGAATCGGCCTCACTCAAACATCTACTTGGAAAAAAAAACCCCTCTTAGAATACCTCTAAAGCAAAGTAGAATAGAATATACCTTGTTTATACTGACACTGACAGCATAGGACTGAAAAGTCCTTTTACTCTCGCAGCCTAAACAAGGTCTTAGGTGTAAGTACTTCTTGTCTAGGTCCAGGAGACGTGGACGTAGGAAGAAGGAAACAAGTAAACTAGAGTTTCGTATAAGTTCAACCCATCCTATGGGGCTGTTTGCCCCTACACCTAAGCCTCTATGAACATTCTGGGGAAGGTGAGAACGAGCGCTATTCTGGCTGTGAACGAATTCTTTGAGCGCTACTCGGAGTTCCCGTATGAGGAGGATATTGTGGACGCGGTGTTTGATACGTTCGTCTGGACGGGGCTTGATAAACTTAATACGGAAGGTGAGCGATGATTTTTTATTTATTTTTAAGATATTTGATTCCTGAGATACATACTCGTAAATGTATAATTTGTATACCACCCAATCTGAACCAGGAGTTAGGGGGAATGACCTTGTAGCTTAAGCGCTTAGTACGATGAAAAAAGAAGAAATTTGAGAAAGAGGACTCTCAACTGTAACAACTGAGGTCTTATTGTCCCGAAATTGAAGAGAGAAGAAAGATAGGATAGGAGAAAGCCAGTTATTCCATGAGCAAACCTTATTTGTTTAGGACTTAGGATATAGTTCCCCCCAGGCTGGAATCGAACCCGCTACCTAGCGCTACCTTCTAAGTTCACTCGGCTGGCTGTGATAAATTGTTGCTGTCTATTTTTGTTCGATTAAATTGGTTCGCTTTCGGTCCATTTCTGTCCGAATTGAAACCTGATTCTCGTTTCACACCTATCTGATTGGGCCGAAAACAAACCGAATCGAAAGAAACCTATACGTGTAAAACTAGCCTCAATCTAGATTCTAGATTTAAATTAGGCTAAGGTAATGTTAATGTGTTTTATTTTAAAAATAAAATATATCCTTCTCAGTTTAAATTGGGGTGTGTATGTAGTGTAAAGAAAGAACTAACTACAATTTGTTATAATAATGAATGCTCTCTCTCTCCCCCTCCTAGGTGTGTACAGTCCCACCGCCCTCACCAAACTGTTCATAGTGTGGAGTAAGGAGCCCAAATATTTCCCCCTCCTAGTCAAATATCCCGACCAGGGACCAGACAGCCCATCACGGGGATCAGACAGCCCATCCCGGTCTTCATCTGAGCGAGCGTTTCCCATAGGAGGACACGGACATTGCAATGGTCTGGTTTATCGTTGAGGGCGGTAAGATGGGCGTAGTGGTCTGTTATGAATGGGAGGTCGGAGTCAATCGACGTTTCTGTGCGATCTGGAATAAGATAGAATAAATAGGAATAAGCAGGATGTTGTATAATAAGAAATACAACATCGCGATTTATTTATTTATTTTCTTATTCTTCAAGATGTTCGAAAGAGGGAACTGTAAAAACCAAAAAGTCTTATCGTCCTGAAATCAAAGAAATCTTCATCTGAGCGAGCGTTTCCCATAGGAGGACACGGACATTGCAATGGTCTGGTTTATCGTTGAGGGCGGTAAGATGGGCGTAGTGATCTGTTATGAATGGAAGGTCGGAGTCAATCGACGTTTCTGTGCGATCTGGAATAAGATGGAATAAATAGGAATGAGCAGGATGTTGTATAATAAGAAATACAATATCGCGAATGATTTATTTATTTTATTCTTCAAGATGTTCGAAAGAGGAAACTGTAACAACCAAAAAGTCTTATCGTCCTGGAATCAAAGAGGGAACAGGATAAGAGCAAGCCAGCCGTTCTAAGAACGAACCTCATCTGTTCAGGATAAAGTTCTCCTCGACCGGGAATCGAACCTCCTGCCTAGCGCTTACAAGGCAGGCGCGCTACCCCCGAATGATATATTGCGTGATGGTGCGAGCGTTGAGCGGTTTCGACAGAGACTTGCACTGCTCCGTGAATCTGGAAATGTGAGGAAGTAACAATCAAATCGAATATTTTTATTGTGATAACTGATAAAATACCTACCATTATGTACACGAATGATATATTGCGTGATGGTGCGAGCGTTGAGCGGTTTCGACAGAGACTTGCACTGCTCCGTGAATCTGGAAATGTGAGGAAGTAAGAATCAAATCAAATATTTTTACTGTGATAATGATAACTGATAAAATACCATTATGTACATAATTTTTCTTAATACTAACTTGGGGCTAAAGAAAGATTAGTTCTTATTGAACAATGAAAAATCATACTGAAAATATCCCTTTTCTATCCAATAGTAAACTTGGTTCGATTGTTAAATTTCTGTTATTAGGATAAAGAAAATATGATTAGTGAAAGATTAGTTCTTATTGAACAATGAAAAATCATACTGAAAATATCCCTTTTCTATCCAATAGTAAACTTGGTTCGATTGTTAAATTACTGTTATATTTGACTAGGAGGGGGAAATATTTGGGCTCCTTACTCCACACTATGAACAGTTTGGTGAGGGCGGTGGGACTGTACACACCTAGGAGGGGGAGAGAGAGAGAGCATTCATTATTATAATAAATTGTAGTTAGTTTTTTCTTTACACTACATACACACCCTAATTTAAACTGAGGATATATTTTATTTTTAAAATAAAACATTAAGGCTAGACATTAGATTAAGGCTAGTATTTTTATTTATCTATATTTATTAGAGTGTGCCAACGACATTAGATTAAGGGTATTGACATTAGATTAAGGCTAGTTTCACACGTATAGGTTTCTTTCGATTCGGTTTGTTTTCGGCCCAATCAGATAGGTGTGAAATGAGAATCAGGTTTCAATTCGGACAAAAAACGAACCAATTTAATCGAACAAAAATAGACAGCAACAATTCATCACAGCCAGCCGAGTGAACTTAGAAGGTAGCGCATCTGCCTTGTAAGCGCTAGGTAGCGGGTTCGATTCCAGCCTGGGCGGAACTATATCCTAAGTCCTAAACAAATAAGGTTTGCTCATGGAATAACTGGCTTTCTCCTATCCTATCGTTCTTCTCTCTTCAATTTTGGAACAATAAGACCTCAGTTGTTACAGTTGAGAGTTCTCTTTCTCAAATTTCTTCTTTTTTTTTTTTAGCTGTTTGTCTGTGCTTCAAAAGTAGAAAAATGGGCAAACGACCATTTATTTATGGATCTATCTTTTAAGTGGCAGAGTCTAAAGCACTCGCGGACCACCTGAAACCTTCTCGCGGACCACTAGTGGTCCACGGACCATAGGTTAAGAATGGCTGGTCTAAAGGGTACAATAGTCCTACATACTGGACTCTGAACACAGGAATTTCGTCAGAAAAGACCCCCCATTTCAAAGTAATGTAAGCGGCAGGGTTCTCTTCCACCCAACCATTGATTTTTCTTTCACTGTGAGCCTTTAAGTTGAAGATATTTCATCAGGGGGGGGGTCTTCAATGTTCCTAAACTTTAAGTCCCTTATGTCTCTATGAGGAAAATTCCATATTCTAATGCAAATACAGGTAAGAGTTACCATAAATCTGAGTCCTGTCCCTCGATATACCCTGTTTATACTGCCAGAATAAGACTGAAAAGTCCCTTTAAGTAGACCTCCTTTATGTGTATTTGACCTTTATTTGTTTGAATTGTTGTGCCTTTAAAATGATGACAAGACCTCGATAGAATAAGGGAGAAAAAACGGACAAAATGACTGGCACATATTACATACCTCATTGAGACTCGAACTCAGCACCTCGAGAATGGCCTCAAACTTAACTTCTCCCGGGTCTATCCTTAGCATCGTCTCCACCAGGAGCGTATACACGTACAGTTGCGTCTGATCATCGCTCGACACATCGTGTGAACGGAGCTTTCGTTTGAGAGCGCCGTGCAGTTTGGACAGGAGGTGGGGAGGCGCGTTCACATGGGGTGCAATGAGGATCGTGCAGATAATGTCGTCTGTGGCGCTTTGTGACGAGGTGAGAAGCGATGTCATGTGAGCGAGGAGGTTGTTCTGCTTCCTGAAATGAGAACCAAATCTTGGTGTAATAGGGGTCGAGTGGATCTGAACACATCACATGCCTTAAATCACATTCCATTTGTCAAGAGTCAAGGTTTTCCTTACCCTTGGGATCAATTTAATTTGAAGAAACCACTCACTAATAAAAAAATTGTAATAGAAAGAATAAAATATAAAATCTCCAAAAGAATGGGGTTTCTGTTCTTTGTACAACTCTGTCAGAAATTTTCTAATTCGTTTTTATACCCCCACAGAACCCCATAAACGCCCCAGAAGGCACAATACACACTAGTGAAACGTGTTTCATCTGACAATAGGACAATACACATTGATTTTCTTGAAATTCGGTTTCACCTGTGTGTACTGCTCTCTGTTAACCTTATGTACGCGTTGCATGAAACATGTTTCACTCGTGTAGGTCTAAAATTTACTGAACTAAGTACATACTAGTAATTGCCGAAACTTCTTGTTGGTAATTCCAGGCTTACTTGTTGGTGAAATCCCAGAATTACTTGTTGGTGAAATATAGGACAATACACATTGATTTTCTTGAAATTCGGTTTCACCTGTGTGTACTGCTCTCTGTTAACCTTATGTACGCGTTGCATGAAACGCGTTTCACTCGTGTAGGTCTAAAATTTACTGAACTAAGTACATACTAGTAATTGCCGAAACTTCTTGTTAGTAATTCCAGGCTTACTTGTTGGTGAAATCCCAGACTTACTTGTTGGTGAAATCCAGACCGATCCGTTTCCACTCGTCAAAATGAGAGCCGAGTGCTATGGAGGGAACTTTGTGCAGGACCAGTTTGGTGAGCAACTGGAGAAGGTCGGAATCGGAGGAAGCAGACTCACAGTAGTTGAGTAGAGACGGCAGTACCAGGGTGTTGAACCCGGCACAGCTGAATACTCGCTCGATGAAGTCCAAATACAGGTGGCGTTGAGGTATGCGAAGAACCTGTGTGCAAGTAGAAATGAGATATTATCTTGATTTATGGGGAGAAAGGAGAAACTGGGAAAGTGTTTCACCACCTCTATTTAGAAGCAAATCGTCAGGAAACCTCAACCTACACTCGCTCGATGAAGTCCAAATACAGGTGGCGTTGAGGTATGCGAAGAACCTGTGTGGAAGTAGAAATGAGATATTATCTTGATTTATACTACTTATAGGGAGAAAGCTCGCTCGATGAAGTCCAAATACAGGTGGCGTTGAGGTATGCGAAGAACCTGTGTGGAAGTAGAAATGAGATATTATCTTGATTTATAGGGAGAAAAGAGAAACTGGGAAAGTGTTTCACCACCTCTATTTTGAAGCAAATCGTCAGGAAACTCATGTTAACCAGCCTAGTAAACTTGAAAGGTAGCAAGTCTGTCTAGTAAGAGGGAACCCTCTTTCCTGCCTGGGGCAAACTTCACCCTAAATGGATAAGGTTCGTTCTCGGAACGACTGGCTTTCTCCTCTCCTGTTCTCCCTTCGATTTCAAGATGGTAAGACCTCTGTTGATAGAGTTCATTCTCTCTATCTCTCAAATTGAAGGACCTATTAAACTAGAAGACACAAATAAAGAAATAATTGAATCAGAAGACCAATGTGAAGATCCTGTTAAATCCACAGACACAGATGATACACCTGCTGAACTACAAGGCACGAATAAAGAACCTATTGAACAGAAAGACACAAATAAAGAAACTATGGAACCGGAAGACACAAATGAAGAAACTATTGAGCCGGAAGACACAAATGAAGAAACTATTGAACCGGAAGACACAAATAAAGAACCTATTGAACAGAAAGACACGAATAAAGAAAGTATTGAACCGAAAGAAGCAAACAAAGAACCTATTGAACCGGAAGACACAAATAAAGAACCTATCGAACCGGAAAAAACAAATAAAGAAACTATTGAGCCGGAAGACACAAATGAAGAAACTATTGAACCGGAAGACACAAATAAAGAACCTATCGAACCGGAATTCACAAATAAAGAACCTATTGAACAGGAAGAAACAAATAAAGAACCTATTGAACCGGAAGAAACTTCTCTCTCTCTCTCTCTCTCTCTCTCTCTCTCTCTCTCTCTCTCTCTCTCTCTTTCTTTCTTTCTTTCTTTCTTTCTTTGTCTTTCTCTCCCTCTCTCTAAAGAAAACTCACGTTATAAGCCAACTGACATGCATACTCCTGTGAAATTTTCACCCCTGGGGACCTTTGCAAGGCGGCCGCTATGATGATCACATCCTGAAGTACAAGGTCAGACAAACTCTTGTCCTGTACCATCTGAATCACCAGGTCAATCAGAGGTTTTGGCTGAGTGACTGTGACACCTCGCTTGTATACAGCCATGGATTTCATCAGATCCAGTATGTTGAGAATGGATTGCTCAGCGCCCTCGGAATTGTCTTTGGTCCATGATGAAAGAAATTCAGACAGTTTTTTCTGAAATATATGTTAATCAGAATTAGAATAATCACAAGCTCAGATAAATATGAAGTATAAATTATAAATAAAAAACATGCTCAAAGAAAAATAGAGGGAAAAAAAGGTTTCAATAAATTCTGTTTTTTTTTTTTTTTTTTTTTTTTTTGTAGGTAAAGATTTTTCCTTACATGTAATATGGTCCACACAACAGCACATTGCTCTGGCTCCAGCTCTGAAATGAGCAGGTCCACTGTGGTGCCCAAAACTCGAGTCAAGCATTGTGTGTCTAAACTTTGCTCCCCCAAACAGCTGACAACATCAGTCAGGAAGCTTTGTGTGCAGCTATGGAGTTTTCCTGACACCCCTTTGATAGTTTCGTAGAACAGAGTTCCACATCCTTCTTCACCCTGAAAACATAGTTTTTTATTAGGTAGGTAAAATCTTCCTTGATGGATTGACTCAGTCAACAAGATCATGCAAAACACGGATCTATGGGGGGCGTATTGGAAAGACAGAACCATTTGGAGGAGGAAGCTTGTTGAGGGAATGGACCAACGTCAGTCTGAAAAAAATTTCCTATAGGAGTCATTTAGGGTTGCCAACCGTACGTTATTTCCCGGAACAATCCGTATTTTTGTCAAAAATCAAATGTTCCGCCGGAACACACCTTTGTTCCGGTTTTTTTTTCCAAATCTATGGAAAATACGGAAACTGACTAATAAACAGAAAAAATTACAAAAAAAAAGTTTCAAAAGATAGGTAGGTATGTACGAAAAACAACAAAACCCGCGAGTCAAGTAGGGAGTGTAGTGTAGGTAGTATAACGTATACTAGTACGAATGTATAACGTACAGCGTACAGGTGCATGCAGCATGACTCTGGATCTCTAGGCCTAGGTCGCTCTGGCTGAAATGCCTTTGTTCCGGGTAAAAATCGGGAAATCCGTATTTTTTCACCATTTTACTAGTTTGTACCGTATATGCCGAAAAAAAAAGTTGGCAACCCTAGAGTCATTCTAAAGCATAGGACTTTACATAATGTGCATTGCTATCTATAATGTACTGGTAAGTTGGGGAATATGACTCACTTTGAAATTATGTTGGGCCAATGTTAGATTTTCTTGGAGCCCCCATGCTGTGGTCATATAGGTACACTGATATTAGGCAATCTCAGTCACAGCCATAAGTTTGCTTCAACTTACCTCAGGTTGTTTCTTGAGGGCCTTCAAAATCAAGATAATAAAATGCTTTCTATTTTTTATTTTCCTTGCAACATAAGCAAAACTTTGTGCGGAAAAGTTGATAATGTACAATGGTTGATTGCTGTTTAGGAGTGGTAACAATAGTCCCAACACATTATCAATGTCTTGAACTAACTGCTTCCAAAGTATTTTGAATAAATATGCCAAACATTGGAAGGCCCATTCTATCTGATCATAGTTCTTGCAGTACAGAAGATTTATGATGAGTGGAAAGATACGAGGGAAATACTCGTAAAATTCTTGATGTGTCAAATCTTTGGCCAAGGCTACAACAAACCTGAAACATAATTTATAAATTGAGTCATGTACCTAGTTGATAGGTATATCTCAGGGGTCCTGTACCATATTATTTGATGACTGTCTTGCTTTTTGCCTTGAAGTTGAGGGTTTGATTCCAAGCCAACAACTTTGGGATAACTTATAAGTTCATTACATAATTCCTAGAAGTTGCATTTGAGCTCCTGATTTTTTTTTTTTTAATTTTTATATATATAAAAAAAACATTGACTTAAACTCACTCTAGTGTTGGTTCCAACGAAAATTCATTTTTCAATTGCAAATACTTGACCAGTGTATTGATCAGCTTTTCTTTCTGTGCAATAACTTGTGGTAATATTTTAACATGATGAGTAAGCTCCTTGCAGAGCTGATTATAACTCTCTGAACTGTTCAGTCCATTCCACTTGACAATTGCCTGATGGAAAAATGTCTCCCGCTCATTGTCAATTTCTTCATTCTTATGACCAACTCTATGGAAAATGTCAATGTCCAAATTTGTGATTCTCTCAGAAAATGGTTGGAACTGAAAAAAAGTAAAGCGTTAATCAATCACTGAATATCATAATCATTACAATCAACTTTTGATGCAATGACTCCAATGTGGTCAGCTGGACTTCAATGAACTTTGGTGTGTTCAACACATTCATTGAAGGGATACCCACAGCCTCTGTGGCATAGGGGCCCCAGAGCCCTTCAGGGATTCAGAGCCTGGGGCCATAGCATATTGAAAAGTCACCCATTCTGAATAAGTTAAGTTCAGTAACACTGTATGTGGTTAGAATTTGAATGGGCCACCATCTCAGAACATGATGAGCTGGCTATTACCTGTCAGCTTTGGTACTTGTTTGGAACCTAGTTAATTCAACATACTATCACGAATCCTCATTTATTTGAATCAGCCAAAAGTGACTTTGTACAGGGAAGAAAACTTACTGTGAAGGTTTTCCCTTGCTTCTGACGCAAGGGTTTTGGCTTCATTGTACGAAATGGACGACTCTAATAATGGTATGGAGATCGTTGAAATAGAAACTGCATTGTGAATAGAACGAAATTTGTATTTAAAACAATGTATCTCGACTTTCTTTCACTTTTTATTATAAATTAATTTATTAATATAAAAAATAGTCCCCAATCCCCTTTTGAACTTTTCAGTCTTTTCACCAGCACCAGAAACACCCGAGCAGCGAGCAGGCGAGCACGTGATTTTCAAAAATGTAAACAAAAAATCTAAAATCACCGATGCTTTAAAATCGAGAAAGATAATAAAAGGGAAAAAAGTTGAGGGAGAAAAGTAAGAAATATTTTCCCTGCACTTTGGCGTCTTTGGCCAGGGCTTACCGCTTTCCATACTGAATCCGCATTATTCCTTTTTCACCTCATCAGCTTTCGGTCCAGCAATAAACAGGAATTTCTGCTGATAAAAGATTGCATTTGATATCTATCTAGAAATTGATAATAGATACATTCCTTCTAGTTGACAGCCTACAATAATTCAGAATATCTGTAAGTAATAAACTTATGTCTCACATAATTAATTCAGTGTAGCTGTAGAGGTACCTATTTAAGACAAGAAAACAAAGTAATAAGGCCAAAATTTACTTTTTAAAAAAGTATGATTAAGGTATTTATGTAATTCAAATAAAAAGTAAATAATAGAAATTGATCTTAATAGGTAGGCAGGTATAGGTACCTACCTAAATAGCGAACTTCATGTTAGGTATTTAATAATTTATTTTTCAATTGTTTCAAATAAAAAGAGACAGACAAAAATATTTAAAATACTTAAATGATTCCTATCAACTTCAGAAAAGTAACAATAATTACTTAGAAATTAAAAATAAATATAGTGGGTTAGTAGGTACATAGGTATAATACATGGTTTTTTTATAAATTTTAGTTTCAAAACAATAGACAAAAAAGATAGGTATACTACAGTAAAAAAAAAAATCCGGACTTTCCCTGCAGTAGGGGATAATTACATAATTAGGTAACAATACAAAGTAAAAAGGGTATACCTAATCAAAATAATAATGAAGTTTTGATCAGGGGCTGATTTCTTGCCTGTGTATTTATTTTTAGTGGTATAGGTGTATTTTTGAGTAAAAAAAAAAAAAAAAATGTATTCAGAGGGAAAATTAACAAAAATTTTATCTAGGTAGATAAAAGGGGTAAAATGTCCTAAATCACTTTGAAAAAAAAAATAATAATTAAAATAAAATGAAATTTTGCTTTAAAACAATAAAAATGATTAATCTATTAAAACATTTATCAACAAATTCAAGTTAATTCTAACAAGCTATATTAAAAAAAAAAGAAAGTATGAGTTACATTAATAACAAAGAGAAAAAAAATTGGTAGTATATAATACTCCTAGTACTTAAAAAAACAACAAATTATGCATTTTTTCGTCTTCAAATGAAGCACTCTATTATAGCCAAAACAAAATAATAAAATTTAATACAAAAGGGGAGAGGGGAATAATCAAAATGAAGTTATAACCACCACCACCTTATGTTTGTACCTAATGTGTTGTATTCTTGTTTATTGTAATTATATAAAAATAAATGAGAGCACCTTTTGCTATGTTTGAAAAAAAAGAAAAAAAAAAAAAAAAAAAAAAAAAAAAAAACAAATTTTTAAAAAAAAACCCAAAAAAAAAAAAAAAAAAAAAAAAAAAAAAAAAACAAACAAACAAAAAACAAACGAACGAACAAACTCATAATACTAAGAGCTCAAGAAAACATAAATTCAATATATTACAGAATATAATATAAATGTCTACCTGATGTAAAAACTTTAGAGACATAAACAAAACAAATGTATTTACACATTAACTATTTTTTATCTACACTTAAAATATTATACCTGTCTACAATCCAATACGCCTACGAATTATTATAATCATATGCATATATTTAAAATATATTTCTTAACTCCATTGATTGCAATTCAGTTTTTGGTACACAATTACACATTAAACTCTGGAAAACAAAGATTTTTTTTTTACATTTGGGGGAAAATATTGTAGGTACATTTTAAAACAGATTAACAAAACTATCATACCTAAACCTACTTTAAATATAACTCTGACACCCCTTTGATAGTTTCGTAGAACAGAGTTCCACATCCTTCTTCACCCTGAAAACATAGTTTTTTATTAGGTAAAATCTTCCTCGATGGATTGACTCAGTCAACAAGATCATGCAAAACATGGGTCTATGGGAGGCGTATTGGAAAGACAGAACCATTTGGAGGAGGAAGCTTGTTGAGGGAATGGACCAATGTCAGTCTGAAAAAATTTTCCTATAGGAGTCATTCTAAAGCATAGGACTTTACATAATGTGCATTGCTATCTATAATGTACTGGTAAGTTGGGGAATATGACTCACTTTGAAATTATGTTGGGCCAATGTTAGATTTTCTTGGAGCCCCCATGCTGTGGTCATATAGGTACACTGATATTAGGCAATCTCAGTCACAGCCATAAGTTTGCTTCAACTTACCTCAGGTTGTTTCTTGAGGGCCTTCAAAATCAAGATAATAAAATGCTTTCTATTTTTTATTTTCCTTGCAACATAAGCAAAACTTTGTGCGGAAAAGTTGATAATGTACAATGGTTGATTGCTGTTTAGGAGTGGTAACAATAGTCCCAACACATTATCAATGTCTTGAACTAACTGCTTCCAAAGTATTTTGAATAAATATGCCAAACATTGGAAGGCCCATTCTATCTGATCATAGTTCTTGCAGTACAGGAGATTTATGATGAGTGGAAAGATACGAGGGAAATACTCGTAAAATTCTTGATGTGTCAAATCTTTGGCCAAGGCTACAACAAACCTGAAACATAATTTATAAATTGAGTCATGTACCTAGTTGATAGGTATATCTCAGGGGTCCTGTACCATATTATTTGATGACTGTCTTGCTTTTTGCCTTGAAGTTGAGGGTTTGATTCCAAGCCAACAACTTTGGGATAACTTATAAGTTAATTACATAATTCCTAGAAGTTGCATTTGAGCTCCTGATTTTTTTTTTTTAATTTTTATATATATAAAAAAAAACATTGACTTAAACTCACTCTAGTGTTGGTTCCAACGAAAATTCATTTTTCAATTGCAAATACTTGACCAGTGTATTGATCAGCTTTTCTTTCTGTGCAATAACTTGTGGTAATATTTTAACATGATGAGTAAGCTCCTTGCAGAGCTGATTATAACTCTCTGAACTGTTCAGTCCATTCCACTTGACAATTGCCTGATGGAAAAATGTCTCCCGCTCATTGTCAATTTCTTCATTCTTATGACCAACTCTATGGAAAATGTCAATGTCCAAATTTGTGATTCTCTCAGAAAATGGTTGGAACTGAAAAAAAGTAAAGCGTTAATCAATCACTGAATATCATAATCATTACAATCAACTTTTGATGCAATGACTCCAATGTGGTCAGCTGGACTTCAATGAACTTTGGTGTGTTCAACACATTCATTGAAGGGATACCCACAGCCTCTGTGGCATAGGGGCCCCAGAGCCCTTCAGGGATTCAGAGCCTGGGGCCATAGCACATTGAAAAGTCACCCATTCTGAATAGATCACTTAAGTTCAGTAACACTGTATGTGGTTAGAATTTGAATGGGCCACCATCTCAGAACATGATGAGCTGGCTATTACCTGTCAGCTTTGGTACTTGTTTGGAACCTAGTTAATTCAACATACTATCACGAATCCTCATTTATTTGAATCAGCCAAAAGTGACTTTGTACAGGGAAGAAAACTTACTGTGAAGGTTTTCCCTTGCTTCTGACGCAAGGGTTTTGGCTTCATTGTACGAAATGGACGACTCTAATAATGGTATGGAGATCGTTGAAATAGAAACTGCATTGTGAATAGAACGAAATTTGTATTTAAAACAATGTATCTCGACTTTCTTTCACTTTTTATTATAAATTAATTTATTAATATAAAAAATAGTCCCCAATCCCCTTTTGAACTTTTCAGTCTTTTCACCAGCACCAGAAACACCCGAGCAGCGAGCAGGCGAGCACGTGATTTTCAAAAATGTAAACAAAAAATCTAAAATCACCGATGCTTTAAAATCGAGAAAGATAATAAAAGGGAAAAAAGTTGAGGGAGAAAAGTAAGAAATTTTTTCCCTGCACTTTGGCGTCTTTGGCCAGGGCTTACCGCTTTCCATACTGAATCCGCATTATTCCTTTTTCACCTCATCAGCTTTCGGTCCAGCAATAAACAGGAATTTCTGCTGATAAAAGATTGCATTTGATATCTATCTAGAAATTGATAATAGATACATTCCTTCTAGTTGACAGCCTACAATAATTCAGAATATCTGTAAGTAATAAACTTATGTCTCACATAATTAATTCAGTGTAGCTGTAGAGGTACCTATTTAAGACAAGAAAACAAAGTAATAAGGCCAAAATTTACTTTTTAAAAAAGTATGATTAAGGTATTTATGTAATTCAAATAAAAAGTAAATAATAGAAATTGATCTTAATAGGTAGGCAGGTAGGTACCTACCTAAATAGCGAACTTCATGTTAGGTATTTAATAATTTATTTTTCAATTGTTTCAAATAAAAAGAGACAGACAAAAATATTTAAAATACTTAAATGATTCCTATCAACTTCAGAAAAGTAACAATAATTACTTAGAAATTGAAAATAAATATAGTGGGTTAGTAGGTACATAGGTATAATACATGGTTTTTTTTTATAAATTTTAGTTTCAAAACAATAGACAAAAAAGATAGGTATACTACAGTAAAAAAAAAAATCCGGACTTTCCCTGCAGTAGGGGATAATTACATAATTAGGTAATAATACAAAGTAAAAAGGGTATACCTAATCAAAATAATAATGAAGTTTTGATCAGGGGCTGATTTCTTGCCTGTGTATTTATTTTTAGTGGTATAGGTGTATTTTTGAGTAAAAAAAAAAAAAAAATGTATTCAGAAGGTAAATTAACTAAAAGTTTATCTAGGTAGATAAAAGGGGTAAAATGTCCTAAATCACTTGAAAAAAAAAATAATAATAAAATAAAATGAAATTTTGCTTTAAAACAATAAAAATGATTAATCTATTAAAACATTATCAACAAATTCAAGTTAATTCTAACAAGCTATATTAAAAAAAAAAGAAAGTAAGTATGAGTACATAATACAAAAGAGAAAAAAAATTGATAGTACTAATACTCCTAGTACTAAAAAAAAAAAAACCAACAAATTATGCATTTTTTCGTCTCTCAAATGAACACATTATTAATAGCAAAACAAAATAATAAAATTTAACTACAAAAAAGGGGGAAGGGGAATAATCAAAATGAAGTTATAATAATGACCAAGTTAATTTATTTACATTTTACAGTGTAATAAAAATCATTATCATTACAATAGTATACATTCTGCAAGTACTTACAGAGGTCTGATCAGGTTGTTTCAAGAGAAGAACAAATATGGGGCCATTATTTCCCGCTTGGTTTGCTACGTCTACGTTAGAGGGCAAAGTATTTTCGAATGAAGATTCGTACATCTGACTCATAGGTGTTTGTAGGACAACAGATTCTCGCGAGGCTTGTTGATCAGTTAAAGATAAATCAGATTGATTATGGCCGTCTATCACTTGAGGCACATACGACATTTGACTAGGAGTAACATACGTCTGACCTGATGTATCTAGTATCATTGGAGGAAACATAGTGTGCTGAGTATTATATGAAGTGCTAGGATCAGCATTTTGTAAAATCAATGTTTTGCATACTTCTTGGTCTTCTGACATTTGGAAGTTTGTTTCATCCAGACTCTGCATCATCTGCATATGTTCTGAATTCTGCAGCTCATGGAACTCCCCCATGTTATTTTCGTGATCTTGGTGATTTAAAAAAGTTTGATTGGAAGTTTCCAAAGGAACACTTGCCGTTGGTTCTACTGCATTCAAAATGTGCTGCTCATTGTGGTCCGTCATGGATTCATAAGTTTGAATATTTTCATGAGTATTCGACATCTCTTGTATTTGATTTGTATAGTCCACATGTTGGTTTTGGAGATGAGTTAATTGTTGAGGGTCCGGAATGACCTCTTCTATAAACTGACTAGGATGTAATGAACTGTCCACTTGGGACATAGTGTGGACGTTTACCAAATTTTCTGGATCGGAATTAAGTGATGCCATGGATTGTTGGTTTACATTCTTAATAACCTGAGTTTCATATTGTGTTGAGATCATTTGGTTTTCTGCATCCTGGATATTTTGTAGATAAAGATGCGAGTTATCAAGAGTATGTATAGGTTGCTCTTCCACTGTCAGTTTTTCCAAATGGTAATTTTGCGAAGGTTGGTCTAGGTTCATCTCTTGGGTGTTATATGCACCCTCGATGTATTGTGGCTCAGTTAGGGTCATATCTGTGGTGGTCTGATACTGTACATTCTCAGCACCTTCACTGAAATCTCCTTCAAAATCTCCCCACTCATTTTCATCGTCCTGTGGTGCAGAAAATGATAAGAAATCTTTCAAGCTGTCATGAATTTCCATGTGTCGCGCAATGTGCTTTTTAAATGCGTAAGTTCGAGAACATATGTGACATTGGTGAGGCTTGAACTTGTGCTTCTTTTTCATGTGAAGTTTAAATATTTTCTTATTCATAAAGATTTTTCTACATTCATTACAAACAACTGCTGATTCGGTGAATGATTCCAAAGAATTAGGTTTGACTTTATGGTCTACCATCAGATGGGAACTAAATCTGTTTATTCCTACCACTCCTTTCAAGCACGTTTTACACTGGGATGGTACATTATTGCTCTGAGAATTGTGTATTTTATCCATGTGTCTCCTCAAATGATATTTACTGGACAAGTATCTCTCACAAATGTGACACTGGTAATCAGTAGGCGTTGTAAAACTATGGGACAACCCAGATTCTTTCATGGTGTGAGCATGGGCATGTAAACGGTGTTTAGTGAGATCAGCCTTTTTGGAGAAGATTTCATTACACTCTGAGCACACATATCTGGCGTCATGTGTAACTGCAACATGACGTTTCAAGTTGTACTTGTTAGAAAATTTCCGGTTGCACTGGATACAAGTCTGTAGATCCTTGTGTACTTGTTCAATGTGCTCCTTCAACTTTTGATCATCTTCAAACTCAGATGAACAGAAGTCACATTTGCCATTACGTCGTACAGTTAACGGCAATTGAGCTGTATATGTTAGAGTGGATTTATGGTCTTTTAACAAATGTGCCGACAGTGCTGACTCGGTCACAAAGATGGTTGGACAATGTTCACATACAAAACAATTGCTAGTTTCTTGCAGACTTGGATGCGGTGATGGATTCATACTGGGCGTAGAAGTAACATCTGATGCAGGAAGAAATTCAGAACTCGTAATACTCGTAATGTTGGTACCAGAGTTTACAATGACACTCTGTCCAGAAAGTTCGACTGTATTATTGTAAGGATATGTAATGACAGTATTTGCAACAGGGACTTCACCAATACCTGATGTAGCTGTATTGTTTATTAATGTATTTGGTAAAATGATATTACCGGTGACAGGAGTTACATTATTGAGTACAGTGCTGCTTACTGTATAGCCTAGCGCATCATTGAGAACGTTATTAATGTTGTTCAAGTTGTTAATACTTTTAAGAGTATCATTTCGTTGTGTTGTTTCTGTATTTTTCCTTTTTCTCCCTCTTTTAGTAATAGGAGAATTCAAGTGACTTGCTTTTAATAAATTACTTATTTGATTACTGGTATCTGCTGGCACCTCGAACTTTTTGACTGAGCTATCATAATTGTGATAATCCAAGTAATGTTTTTGTAGATCAAAGTTCGAGTTGAAAATATCGTTACACATTGTGCAGTGTATGAATTTGGTGACATCTTTATAATTTTTTATCACTGAAGTTTTCATTTGATTTGGACAGTACTTGTGGAATTCTCGGTAATGTTTGTTAAGATCTTTATTTTTTGTAAACATCGCAGTACAAAATTTACAATTTAGATTTTTGATATTGGCAAACTCATTGATGTTTTTAACATGTTGGGGAACAAGGTAGACGTCATGTTTCAATAGATAATGAGCATTTAGCAGTTCTTTAGAAACAAAGGCTTCAAAACATTTGTCACATTTGAATACAGTACAGAAATGTCGCTCAGGCCCATTATTGAACTTGACCCCACATCTGTAACATTCCAAGTCGGTGGGACCTGGTGTAAACATTATCGTGTTAGCTGTTAGGGTGCATGGTGCTGTAGTTATCACACTGTTGGTATCAGTTACAGAAGATGGCTCATTATCTGGAGCTTCACTGTCTTGCGTGACAGGTGCCAAAGTGCTGTTAATAGTACTGGCTGTAGTTATACTCATAACAGGTAGATTGGAACCACTGGTAGAACTTCTTCGCTGTTTCAAAAGAATTTCTTTGGATGGGGAGGTTGTGCTAACAGATCCCGCTACGGAATTTCTACGCTGAATAAGTATAGTTTTGGGTGGAGAGTTATCACCAGACACACTTGGGATGTTCCCGAGAGAGGTAGATTGTGCCCGCTTTGATGAAGATTCAGTACTGAGATTTGTATGAAACGTTTTTGAATGCAGTTCTAGATTTTTCTGTGACGCAAAAGTTGCTTCACAGTGGCAGCATTTTAGTTCAGGTAGATTTAGTGCATAAAATAGTTTCTCGTTTGTTTTCTGTCCACCTCCAGTTTTCAAAAGTTCTTTTCTAAGTACAGAATGTAATTGGTCTTTCTGAACAAGAACGTAGGATTTCTTGGTAATTTTCTCCATTGCTTTTTTCTCTTTTTTATAAGCTTCATCAAGTGGCGGTAAAGCAATATGTTTATCTGAAATATGCTGTCGAAGTTCTATTTTATCAGTGAAGGGTTTGTCACATCGTGCACACTTGTAGATTTGTAATTCTTCTAATGGTCCAGACGGTTGTAAAGGTAATAGAATTTTACCAGGATATTTTAACTGCATTGAATCTAATGGCAGTTGACAGTTTTTGAATTGGTCTGTAAAATTCAATTTGACATCCACTTTAGGTAGGAGTTCTACGACCTTTTTGGGGGTCGGAACATTCAATGGGGACTTTTCAACTGTTTTCTCTACCCCTGCTACATGATTATTAGTAGACATTTTAGGTTCATTAGAATGTTTATTGTTTTGAGCTATTGGAGGTGTCTCTTTGTTAATACTCCTAGAACTTAACTGCTCAGAATTATGTTCGTTTTGTTTTTTCAAGAAATTTATAAATGTTACAAGAGTTCTAGGATTCTCATTGGTCTCTAACTTTGCTTGGTTATTTTCATCTTTAGTAGGACAGGGAACGAGTTTTTCATCTATTTTAGGGTTGGTATTATTCGTACTTGTTGATACTTTGGTTTCTACCATCTCATGATCTTTTTGATTTTCAATTCCTACTATACTATTTTTTTGAGTACAAGTGTTTGTCATAGACGGATTTTCTTTTAATGGAGACAAAGACATTTCAGTTTTTTCATTTGTACTTTGTATAGTATGTGTGTATTCTTTAACATTTTCTTGATCTGTTTTTGAAGAGGAGGAAAGAGATTCATTATTTGAGAGATTTCCACTAGAAATGGAGTTTTCCGTCAAACTGACATTTGCGCTGGGGACAGGTTCACTTGTAGAGAAAACATTTTCGCTATTGACAGGTACATTTGCAGAGACATTTTCGCTCATTGAAGGTTCTTCTGAACGGTACAAAGCTTCGCTTACAAAAGGGTCTTCCAAAGTGTAGGCACTTTCAGTTGTAAAAAGTTCTTCTGAAGATTGGGCAATTTTCTTAGAACGATCTTCTTTTGAGAGAGAGCCCAATTTACTTTCGCCTGTCGAGCAAACAGCACTACATCCGCTAGTCTCTTCTACAGGAGTTGAAGTCTGTTTCGTTTTGTCGGGACTAGCTCCTGCATTATGCACAAGACGATTATGTTTGCTGTATAAATATAGTGTTTTAAATACTTTACAACATGTACTGCATTTTATTATATTTTTGTGAGCATTGATGAGATGTTTATCAAGTAGTACTACACTTCTAAAGGTTTTAGAGCACTCTTCACATTGGATACACTCAGGTTTATTATGAACTTGTTGAAGATGTTGATCAAGATCACCAGAACTGTTTAGCACTTCCGTACATTTACCACAAGGATATCCTTTCTCTCGCTTTGACTTTTTACCACTTTTCATTTTTTTGGCTTCAGAATCTAGAATCTCAAGATCATCAGATTTACGTTTATGATGCTTATTATTTAACTTGGAAGTGTTCTCGTCTACTTTGAGATCAATGTTAAAATTACTTTTGGATTTTTTAATGGTGTCATTATTAGTTTCCTCACTTTTACGTTTGAAAGTGTTTTGACCATTTGTTACTACCAAGTGATGATCAGTTACAATATGTTTCTTCAGAATTGATTTATTACTAAACATTTGATTACAATCATTACATGTGACAATATCAATGCATAATCCTCTATGCTTTTCATATTCCAGTTCATTAATGTCTCTTTGGCAGGAGATACAAGTGATTATTTTAGTTTCTGATGAACATTCATGCTTATTAAGAAAATATTTGGATTTAAATCCAAGATCACATTTTTCACACTTAAATGTAGGTACATTTTCAACGATATGTTTTTGGGTGGGTGTTTGGGAGTCCTTTGAAGTAGCCTTCAATCTTCTAGATTTTCTAATACATCCATCAGATTCATTGGTTTTTGGTTGATCTCCTATATTATTTTTCTTTTGGTCTTCAACATTTGAATCTTGTCTTTTTTCATCACCAGTTTCATTTTTGTGTGTATCTGCTTTATGTTTTAGTAATTTGTATTTGCTAGAGAACACTTCAGTACAAAACTCACAAGGAATTTCTTTGTGGAATACGTTTAAGTGAGAGTCGAGCTCCTTTTGAGATTTATACTTAGGTTTGTGTTTACATCTCTCACAAATTAAACTATTTTTTTCTTTTGAAGTTTTGTTATTTTGAACTAAATTTTTATGGAATGTAATATTGTGCATTCTTAAAGCATTTTCATTGCGGAAATTTCTATTACATTCTTTACAAAAGGTTGCTTTACTAGTATTGTGCACATGATTGTCATGTTTTAGCAAATTTTCTTCATTTCCAAACATTTCAAAACATTTTTTACACTGATATTGCTGTGATATTTTTTTCTTTGGTGAGCGAGATATATCAGAACTTTGGTCGTCAGGTTTTTTAGGATCTAATACTTCTTCTTTATTTGCTTCTTCCGGTTTAATAGTTTCTTTATTTGTGTCTTCCGGTTCAATAGGTTCTTTGTTTGTTTCTTCCGGTTCAATAGGTTCTTTATTAGTTTCTTCCGGTTCAATAGGTTCTTTATTTGTTTCTTCCGGTTCAATAGGTTCTTTGTTTGTGTCATCCTGTTCAATGGTTTCTTCATTCGTGTCTTCCGGTTCAAAAGTTTCTTTATTTGTGTCTTTCGGTTCAATAGTTTCTTTATTTGTGTCTTCCGGTTCAATAGGTTCTTTATTTGTGTCTTCCGGTTCAATAGGTTCTTTATTTGTGTCTTCCGGATCAATAGTTTCTTTATTTGTGTCTTCCGGTTCAATAGGTTCTTTATTTGTGTCTTCCGGTTCAATAGGTTCTTTATTTGTGTCTTCCGGTTCAATAGTTTCTTTATTTGTGTCTTCCGGTTCAATAGGTTCTTTATTTGCTTCTTTCGGTTCAATACTTTCTTTATTCGTGTCTTTCTGTTCAATAGGTTCTTTATTTGTGTCTTCCGGTTCAATAGTTTCTTTATTTGTTTCTTCCGGTTCAATAGGTTCTTTATTTGTGTCTTCCGGTTCAATAGGTTCTTTATTTGTGTCTTCCGGATCAATAGTTTCCTTATTTGTGTCTTCCGGTTCAATAAGTTCTTTATTTGTGTCTTCCGGTTCAATAGGTTCTTTATTTGTGTCTTCCAGTTCAATAGTTTCTTCATTTGTGTCTTCCGGATCAATAGTTTCTTTATTTGTGTCATCCTGTTCAATGGTTTCTTTATTCGTGTCTTCCGGTTCAATAGGTTCTTTATTAGTTTCTTCCGGTTCAATAGGTTCTTTATTTGTTTCTTCCGGTTCAATAGGTTCTTTGTTTGTGTCATCCTGTTCAATGTTTTTTTTATTCATGTCTTCCGGTTTAATAGTTTCTTTATTTGTGTCTTCCGGTTCAATAGTTTCTTTATTTATTTCTTCCTGTTCAATAGGTTCTTTATTTGTTTCTTCCGGTTCAATAGGTTTTTTGTTTGTGTCATCCTGTTCAATGGTTTCTTTATTCGTGTCTTCCGGTTCAATAGGTTCTTTATTTGTTTCTTCCAATTGGCTTTAACAGGTGTTTCGCTATTGTCTGCTGATTCAACAGGATCTTCTTCATTTGTGTCATTGGCTTTAACAGGTGTTTCGCTATTGTCTGCTGATTCAACAGGATCTTCTTCATTTGTGTCATTGGCTTTAACAGGTGTTTCGCTATTGTCTGCTGATTCAACAGGATCTTCTTCATTTGTGTCATTGGCTTTAACAGGTGTTTCGCTATTGTCTGCTGATTCAACAGGATCTTCTTCATTTGTGTCATTGGCTTTAACAGGTGTTTGGCTATTGTCTCCTGATTCAACGGGTTCTTCTTCATTTGTGTCAGCGGCTTCAACAGGTGTTTCAGTATTGCCTCCTGATTCAATAGGCTCTTCTTCATTTGTGTCGTTGGCTTCAACAGGTTCTTGATTTTTATCTCCTGATTCAGCAGGTTCTTCCATTGTTTTATCGGCTTCAACAGGTGTTTCAACATTGTCTCCTGATTCAACACGTTTTTCATTTGTGTCATCAGCTTCAACAGGTGTTTCACTATTGTCTCCTGATTCAACAGGTTCTTCCATTGTTTTATTGGCTTCAACAGGTGTTTCACTATTGTCTGCTGATTCAACAGGTTCTTCTTCATTTGTGTCATTGGCTTTAACAGGTGTTTCGCTATTGTCTCCTGATTCAACGGGTTCTTTTTCATTTGTGTCAGCGGCTTCAACAGTTGTTTTACTATTGCCTCCTGATTCAACAGGCTCTCCTTCATTTGTGTCGTCGGCTTCAACAGGTGTTTCATTCTTCTCACCTAATTGAACAGGTTCTTCATTTGTGTCATCGGCTTCAACAGGTGTTTCACTATTGTCTCCTGATTCAACGGGTTCTTTTTCATTTGTGTCAACTGCTTCAACAGGTGTTTTACTATTGCCTCTTGATTCAACAGGCTCTTCTTCATTAGTGTCGTCGGCTTCAACAAGTGTTTCACTATTGTCTCCTGATTCAACAGGTTCTTCATTTGTGTCATTTGTCTCCTGATTCAACGGGTTCTTTTTCATTTGTGTCAGCGGCTTCAACAGGTGTTTTACTATTGCCTCCTGATTCAACAGGCTCTTCATTTGTGTCGTCGGCTTCAACAGGTGTTTCACTATTGTCTCCTGATTCAACAGGTTCTTCCATTGTTTTATTGGCTTCAACAGGTGTTTCACTATTGTCTGCTGATTCAACAGGTTCTTCTTCATTTGTGTCATTGTCTTTAACAGGTGTTTCGCTATTGTCTCCTGATTCAACGGGTTCTTTTTCATTTGTGTCAGCGGCTTCAACAGGTGTTTTACTATTGCCTCCTGATTCAACAGGCTCTTCTTCATTTGTGTCGTCGGCTTCAACAGGTGTTTCACTCTTCTCTCCTAATTGAACAGGTTCTTCATTTGTGTCATCGGCTTCAACAGGTGTTGCACTATTGTCTCCTGATTCAACGGGTTCTTTTTCATTTGTGTCAACTGCTTCAACAGGTGTTTTACTATTGCCTCCTGATTCAACAGGCTCTTCTTCATTTGTGTCGTCGGCTTTAACAGGTGTTTCGCTATTGTCTGCTGATTCAACAGGTTCTTCATTTGAGTCATTGGCTTCAACAGGTGTTTCAGTATTGCCTCCTGATTCAATAGGCTCTTCTTCATTTGTGTCGTTGGCTTCAACAGGTTCTTGTTTTTTATCTTCTGATTCAACAGGTTCTTCCATTGTTTTATCGGCTTCAATAGGTGTTTCACTCTTCTCTCCTAATTCAACAGGTTCCTCTTCATTTGTGTCATTGGCTTTAACAGGTGTTTCGCTATTGTCTGCTGATTCAACAGGTTCTTCATTTGTGTCATCGACTTCAACAGGTGTTTTACTATTGTCTCCTGATTCAACAGGTTCTTCCATTGTTTTATCGGCTTCAACAGGTGTTTCACTATTGTCACCTGATTCAACAGGTTCTTCCATTGTTTTATCGGCTTCAACAGGTGTTTCACTATTGTCACCTGATTCAACAGGTTCGTCCATTGTTTTATCGGCTTCAACAGGTGTTTCACTCTTCTCTCCTAATTCAATAGGTTCTCCATTTCTGTCATCGGCTTCAACAGGTGTTTCACTATGGTCTCCTGATTCAACAGGTTCTTCATTTGTGTCTTCGGCTTCAACAGGTGTTTCACTATTGTCTCCTGATTCAACAGGTTCTTCATTTGTGTCATCGGCTTCAACATTTTTATCTTCTAATTCAGAACTATCTTGTTCACATTCGATAGCATTTTCACTTTTGTCCTCTTCTCTCTTCTCTTCAATTTCCTCACACACAGACTCGGGATTTTCAATTATTTTTGCTCTCTTCTCTCCGATTTCCTCAGATACAGCCTCGGGATTTTCAATTATTTCTTCTCTGTTCTCTTCAATTTCTTCAGGCACAGTCTCGGGATGATCCATGCTTTCTTCTCTCTTCTCTTCAATTTCCTCAGATACAGTCTCGGGATTTTCAATTATTTCTTCCCTCTTCTCTTCAATTTCTTCTGACACAGTCTCGGGATTTTCAATAATTTGTTCTCCCTTCTTTTCAACAGGTGTTTCACTATTGTCACCTGATTCAACAGGTTCTTCCATTGTTTTATCGGCTTCAACAGGTGTTTCACTCTTCTCTCCTGATTCAATAGGTTCTTCATTTCTGTCATCGGCTTCAACAGGTGTTTCGCTATTGTCTCCTGATTCAACGGGTTCTTTTTCATTTGTGTCAGCGGCTTCAACAGGTTTTTCACTATTGTCTCCTGATTCAACAGGTTCTTCATTTGTGTCATCGGCTTCAACATTTTTATCTTCTAATTCAGAACTATCTTCTTCACATTCGATAGCATTTTCACTTTTGTCCTCTTCTCTCTTCTCTTCAATTTCCTCACACATAGACTCGGGATTTTCAATTATTTTTGCTCTCTTCTCTCCGATTTCCTCAGATACAGCCTCGGGATTTTCAATTATTTCTTCTCTGTTCTCTTCAATTTCTTCAGGCACAGTCTCGGGATGATCCATGCTTTCTTCTCTCTTCTCTTCAATTTCCTCAGATACAGTCTCGGGATTTTCAATTATTTCTTCCCTCTTCTCTTCAATTTCTTCTGACACAGTCTCGGGATTTTCAATAATTTGTTCTCTCTTCTCTTCAATTTCTTCAGACACAGCCTCAGGATTTTCACTGATTTCTTCAATTTCTTCTGACACAGTCTCGGAATTTTTAATTATTTCTTCTCTCTTCTCTTCAATTTCTTCTGACACAGTCTCGGGATTTTCACTTATTTCTTTTCTTTTCTCTTTAACTTCCTCAGACAAAGTTTCGGGATTTTCAATTATTTCTCCCTTCTTTTCAATTTCTTCAGACACAGTCTCCGGATTTTCAATTATTTCTTCTCTCTTCTCTTCAATTTCTTCAGACACAGCCTCAGGATTTTCACTGATTTCTTCAACTTCTTCTGACACAGTCTCGGAATTTTTAATTATTTCTTCTCTCTTCTCTTCAATTTCCTCAGACACAGTTTCGGGATTTTCAATTATTTCTTCTCTCTTCTCATCAATTTCTTCTCTCTTCTCATCAATTTCTTCAGACAAAGTCTCGAGATTTTTAATTATTTCTTTTCGCTTCTCTTTAATTTCCCCAGATACAACTTCGGGATTTTCAATTATTTCTTCAATTTTCTCAGACAAAGTCTCAGGATTTTCACTGACTTCTTCAATTTCTTTAGACACCGTCTCGAGATATTCAATTATTTCTTCTTTCTTCGCTTCAATTTCCTCCGATACAGTCTTGGGACTTTTAATTATTTCTTTCTTCTCTTCAATGTCCTCACATGCAGTTTCGGGATTTTCACTTATTTCTTCTCTCTTCTCTTCAATTTTCTCAGACACAGTCTCGGGATATTCACTCATTTCTTCTTTCTTCTCCTCAATTTCCTCAGACACAGTCTCGGGATTTTCACTTATTTCTTCTCTTTTCTCTTCAATTTCTTCATATACAGGCTCAGGATTTCCACTTATTCCTTCCCACTTCTCTTCAATCTCCTCAGATACATTTTCGGGATTTTCAATTATTTCTTCCCTCTTCTCTTCAATTTCCTCAGACACAGACTTGGGATTTTCAAATATTTCTTCCCTCTTCTCTTCAATTTCCTCAGATGCTGTCTCGGGATTTTCAATTACTTCTTCCTTCTCTTCAATTTCCTCAGATACAGTCTCAGTATGTTCAATTATTTCTTCTCTCTTCTCTTCAATTTCTTTAGACACAGACTCGGGATTTTCAATTATTTCTTCCCTCTTCTCTTCAATTTCCTCAGATGCTGTCTCGGGATTTTCAATTACTTCTTCCTTCTCTTCAATTTCCTCAGATACAGTCTCGGGATTTTCAATTATTTCTTCTCTCTTCTCTTCGATTTCTTCAGACACAGTCTCGGGATTTTCAATTATTCCTTCCCTCTTCTCTTCAATTTCCTCAGATGCTGTCTCGGGATTTTCAATTACTTCTTCCTTCTCTTCAATTTCCTCAGATACAGTCTCGGGATTTTCAATTATTTCTTCTCTCTTCTCTTCAATTTCCTCAGACACAGCCTCAGGATTTTCGCGTATTTCTTCGCTTTTCTCTTCAATTTCCTCAGATACAGTCTGGGGATTTTCAATTATTACTTCTCTCGTCTCTTCTATTTCCTCAGACACAGAATCGGCATTTTCACTTATTTCTTCTCTTTTCTCTTCAATTTCTTCATATACAGTCTCAGGATTTCCACTTATTCCTTCCCACTTCTCTTCAATTTCCTCAGATACATTTTCGGGATTTTCAATTATTTCTTCCCTCTTCTCTTCAATTTCCTCAGATACTGTCTCGGGATTTTCAATTATTTCTTCCTTCTCTTCAATTTCCTCAGATACAGTCCTTTTCTCTTCAATTTCTTCATATACAGTCTCGGGATTTCCACTTATTCCTTCCCACTTCTCTTCAATTTCCTCAGATACATTTTCAGTATGTTCAATTATTTCTTCTCTCTTCTCTTCAATTTCTTTAGACACAGACTCGGGATTTTCAATTATTTCTTCCCTCTTCTCTTCAATTTCCTCAGACACAGACTTGGGATTTTCAAATATTTCTTCCCTCTTCTCTTCAATTTCCTCAGATGCTGTCTCGGGATTTTCAATTACGGATTTTCAATTATTTCTTCCCTCTTCTCTTCAATTTCCCCAGACACAGACTTGGGATTTTCAAATATTTCTTCCCTCTTCTCTTCAAAGATGATCCTTTAACTGTTGAATCAACATTTCATAGGTCTGAGCTTTTGGGTCGTCAGGGGTACAAATATCGTACAACTTTTGATGTACCCTTTTCTTCAATTTCCTCAGACACAGCCTCGGGATCTTCAATTAATTCTTCTCTCTTCTCTACAATTTCCTCAGACACGGTCTTGGGATCTTCAATTGATTCTTCTCTCTTCTTCTCAATTTCGTCAGACACAGCCTCGGGATTTTCAATTATTTCTTCCCTCTTCTCATCAATTTCTTCAGATACAATGTCGGTATTTTCAATTCTTTCTTCTCTCTTCTCTTCAATTTCGCCAGACACATACTCGGGATTTTCACTTATTTCTGCCCTGTTCTCTTCAATTTCGTCAGACACAGCCCCGGGATTTTCAATTATTACTTCCCTCTTCTCTTCAATTTCCTTAGACACAGCCTCGGGGTTTTCAATTATTTCTTTTCTCTTCTCTTCAATTTCCTCAGGCACAGTCTCGGGTTTTTCAAATATTTCTTCTTTCTTCTCTTCGATTTCATCAGACACGGTCTCGGGTTTTTCCATTAGCTCTTCATTTTTGTCTTGTTTTTCAAGAGATTCTTCCCTCCTTTTTTCAATATCGTCATTTTTATCTTCTACTCTAATTAGTTCTCCACTCTTCTCTTCAATTTCCTCAGACATAGCCTCGGGATTTTCAATTGTTTCTTCGCTCTTCTCTTCAATTTCCTCAGACACAGTCTCGGGATTTTCATTTATTTCTTCTCTCTTCTCTTCAATTTCCTCAGACACAGCCCCGGGATTTTCAATTATTACTTCCCTCTTCTCTTCAATTTCCTTAGACATAGCCTCGGGATTTTCAATTATTTCTTCTCTCTTCTCTTCAATTTCCTCAGACACAGTCTCGGGATTTTCATTTATTTCTTCTCTCTTCTCTTCAATTTCCTCAGACACAGCTCCGGGATTTTCAATTATTACTTTCCTCTTCTCTTCAGATTGTTTTATTGGCTTCAACAGGTGTTTCACTATTGTCACCTGATTCAACAGGTTTTTCCATTGTTTTATCGGCTTCAACAGGTGTTTCACTATTGTCTCCTGATTCAACAGTTTCTTCCATTGTTTTATCGGCTTCAACAAGTGTTTCACTATTGTCTGCTGATTCAAAAGGTTCTTCTTCATTTGTGTCATTGTTTTTAACAGGTGTTTCGCTATTGTCTGCTGATTCAAGAGGTTCTTCTTCATTTGTGTCATTGGCTTTAACAGGTGTTTCGCTATTGTCTCCTGATTCAACGGGTTCTTTTTCATTTGTGTCAGCGGCTTCAACAGGTGTTTTACTATTGCCTCCTGATTCAACAGGCTCTTCTTCATTTGTGTCGTCGGCTTCAACAGGTGTTTCACTATAGTCTCCTGATTCAACAGGTTCTTCGGCCTCGGGATCTTCAATTAATTCTTCTCTCTTCTCTACAATTTCCTCAGACACGGTCTTGGGATCTTCAATTGATTCTTCTCTCTTCTCCTCAATTTCGTCAGACACAGCCTCGGGATTTTCAATTATTTCTTCCCTCTTCTCTTCAATTTCAACAGGTGTTTCAGTATTGCCTCCTGATTCAATAGGCTCTTCTTCATTTGTGTCGTTGGCTTCAACAGGTTCTTGATTTTTATCTTCTGATTCAACAGGTTCTTCCATTGTTTTATCGGCTTCAATAGGTGTTTCACTCTTCTCTCCTAATTCAACAGGTTCTTCTTCATTTGTGTCATTGTCTTTAACAGGTGTTTCGCTATTGTCTGCTGATTCAACAGGTTCTTCTTCATTTGTGTCATTGGCTTTAACAGGTGTTTCGCTATTGTCTGCTGATTCAACAGGATCTTCTTCATTTGTGTCATTGGCTTTAACAGGTGTTTGGCTATTGTCTCCTGATTCAACGGGTTCTTCTTCATTTGTGTCAGCGGCTTCAACAGGTGTTTCAGTATTGCCTCCTGATTCAATAGGCTCTTCTTCATTTGTGTCGTTGGCTTCAACAGGTGTTTCACTATTGTCTCCTGATTTAACAGGTTCTTCCATTGTTTTATCGGCTTCAACAGGTGTTTCACTATTGTCTCCTGATTCAACAGGTTCTTCCATTGTTTTGTTGGCTTTAACAGGTGTTTCGCTATTGTCTGCTGCTACTAATTTAACAGGTTCTTCTTCATTTGTGTCATTGGCTTTAACAGGTGTTTCGCTATTGTCTGCTGATTCAACAGGTTCTTCATTTGTGTCGACTTCAACAGGTGTTTTACTATTGTCTCCTGATTCAACAGGTTCTTCCATTGTTTTATCGACTTCAACAGGTGTTTCACTATTGTCACCTGATACAACAGGTTCTTCCATTGTTTTATCGGCTTCAACAGGTGTTTCACTATTGTCACCTGATTCAACAGGTTCTTCCATTGTTTTATCGGCTTCAACAGGTGTTTCACTATTGTCACCTGATTCAACAGGTTCTCCTTCCGAGTCAGGATGTACCTCAATCTTCTCTTCGGATTCATCAGACACAATCTCTGGATATTCAATTATTTCTTCCCTCTTCTCTTCAATATCTTTTGACACAGTCTCGAAAATTTCAATTATTTCTTCCCTCTTCTTTTCGATTTCATTAGATATCTTGTTTTTCAAGAGATTCTTCCCTCCTTTCTTCCATATCGTCATTTTTATCTTCTACTCTAATTAGTTCTTCACTCTTCTCTTCAATCTCCTCAGACACAGTCTCGGTATTTTCAATTGGCTTTTCACTTTTGTCTTCCGGGTCAGGATGTACCTCAATCTTCTCTTCGGATTCATCAGACACAATCTCTGGATATTCAATTATTTCTTCCCTCTTCTCTTCGATTTCATTAGATACAATATGATGTTCTTTCTCATCTGATTTTTCTACAGGTGCTTCTATAGCTTCTTTAATGTTTTCTTGCCGTTCAATTGGTTGTTCCGTTTCATCTGATCTTTCAAGAGATGTTCCTTGTTCTTGTTTTTCTTCTGCTGATTCAACAGGTTCCTTATTTCGTCCCAAAACACCATCTGATTCAGCTGGTATCTCAGGTTCTTTCTGAAATTTATGTGAGATGATTTCCGGATTTTCAATCAATTGTCTCTCTTTGGTCGATTTCATACCACGGATAAGGTTTTTTAGAGAAGCTCTTTTTTTCCTCTTACATCTTCTGGATAGCCTTTTTTGTTTTCTACGCTTTGTTCGATCTTTGCTTTCATCGCCTTTTTGTTGTGCTTGTTTTTCCAAGGTCGTGTTTATGTGGCTATTCCTAGGAATCTCACACATTTGGTCTATTTTTCCTGGTACCAAAGTTTTTGGCATTTTGCATAAAGCGCTTAATGAGGTCTCTTGAAGAATTTCATTTTGTTTAGTTTTTGTATCAGAAGAGGATTGCGTGACTGTATCATCGTAAGTTGAGGAGTTTTCTAGATCTTGCATGTTTTCAGAATTTGGGAGGGACGTTTCTTGTTTAATTAGAATATTTCTGTTTTCTATTTCGCTATACATATTTTTGATGTATTCAGTGGTGTTTATCTCATTTTTTTCTGCGTTTTGTACCTCTCCGTTGACTTCAATTTTAATTTTATTCTTTAGGTTATCATCACTAGAATACACTTTTCTCATCCTGTCAGTTTTATTTTTCAAGGTTTTCTCATTTTCGTATCCAATATTTCCGCTGGTTTCAAGGTTATTGTAAGTACGTCTTTTGGTTTTATTTTCTTTCAGCCTAAATACTTCTTCCTTCACTTTTATTACAATATTATCGAGCTTAATATTTCCTTTTGTCCTTCTACTTGATAAGTTATTTGATAAATCAGGTGCTTCATGTGTTTTACCCATTTTCTCATCATTTTCAGCCTCCTCCGATTTAATGCCAATAGTAATTTGGTCATTGGAACTTTCGTCATTTTTAATTTCAGATTGTTGTATTTTTAAACTTTCTATTTTTACAGACATCTCTGCGGTATTAATATTAATGATTTCTTGGTTATTTTCTTCAGCAGCTTTAAGATTCAAGTCTTTGTCTGACTTTACATTTTGTCCTTCGTTTAAATCATCTTTGGTCTTCACGTTAGATACATTTCCCTCGATTGCTGTAGAACGATTAATATCTTGTTCATTTTTGTCTAAACTGACTGTGGTGTTTTTGATAGAAATATTTCCACTCGTAGTTTTAGACAACACTTTCTTTTGGGGTCGAAGGTTTCCATTTAAAATCTCATCAGGGAACATTTTAATTTTTCTATTTCTTGAACTTTTTCTAATAGGAGTAAGACTTTCAGGGGTTTCTTTTTCACTCTCCTTGTTCGTACATTCTCCTAAAGTTTTTCTTCTAGTTTTTATTTGATCAGTTTCCCTTTTGGTATCAGAAAGGTTTTTTTGGTTCGAAGTAGTTTTCACACTATTATTTTCGAATGCAGAATACTGAGCTGCTATTTGAGATAATTCTTCTAATTGTTTTTTTACCAAGTATTTTTTATTTTTCGACTTGGAGGGTGAGCCTATTTTAGATTTTTTAGTTTGTACAATCTGTGCATAATTTGAGATTTTCAATAAATCGGTATTCAGTGGTTGAATATCCGAAACCAAAGCATCTTGAGAATTTAGTGTCTCACTATCTAAAACCAACGGTTCATGTGTAACATTGAGTTTGGATACTTCTGGTACTGTTTTGTTTTGTGTGTTTGTGTTTAAAAGATCTTGGTTATCTAAATCTTTACTGTCTGTGGTGATTGTATCAGAGCCCCGTAAATTATCATGACTGTTCGAACATGGTTGACTAACAATTTTATTACGATCTAGATTCGAACTTGTTTCATCAATGAGTTTATCATGATTTTTATTTTGAGAACCTTTTTGAGGTACCAAATGATCGCTCAAAGTATTGCTACGATCGTGTGTTAGCTCACTATATTGTTTTTCATCATTTGGCAACTCTCCATGTCTACTGGTGAAACTAATAGATTTACGTCTGGGGCTTTTTCTTGTTTCAGCAACCTTGTTATTTAATCGCCGAGGACTTTTTCGGAGAGGAACAATGTCTTCGTTTTGGTTTTCTTCTACATTATCTAAAGTTACAGGGAGGCTTGTAATTTTATTTACACAGATATCTTTGTCTAGATTAGTTTCATGATCCAAGAAAGCGCCTTCTTTTTTAATGTCAGATTTCGCTTGGTTTCTAGTTTCAATTCTACATTATCTAAAGTTACAGGGAGGCTTGTAATTTTATTTACACAGATATCTTTGTCTAGATTAGTTTCATGATCCAAGAAAGCGCTTTCTTTTTTAATGTCAGATTTCGCTTGGTTTCTAGTTTCAACTGAATAAGTTCTTTCATTTTCTACAGGTTTTTTCGTCAGATCTTTGATATTCTTATGATTAGGTGTGGTTTCATGGGTAAATTTAACAACATTATGTTTGATTCTGGAACTTCTCCTAGTCTCAGTCTGAGAATCCTTCGAAAGAGACGTCACTTCCTTTTCTATTCCTTTTGAGTCTGACAATCTTTTGTTGGGACAGGGCTTTCAGGCTGTTGTTCTGACTTGGTGATATTTTCCGATTCACCTTGATTGGAGGCTACAGTTACTGACGACTGAGGGCTTTGTTTCTTTTTATCTTCACACTCAGATGCTTTATTTTCTGTCACAACCGACTGCGTATCACTCAGTTTTTTACTTTCGTCCAAAGTGTTACAAGTCTGATCAGCTGAAACATTTTGAATTTCATTTTGTTTGGTCGGTGACTTAGAGTTCTTCTTAGTTACATTATTATCACAGAATGCGTTTTGTTTTAAACACGAAAGCCTTTCACTCAAAACTGTGTTATCCGCCGTTTTTTCTTTTTCAGTTATACTGGTATCTGTACTTTCTGCCAGTTCAAAACAAGAAATTTCATTTTTTCTTTTCAATATAAGAGGTTTAACCATGTTGGCATTTTCAACTTTCTCTCCACAAAAAGAAAGTTTAATTTTCTGAATTTCAGAACCAATGTTTGCAGTTACTTTGTCGAGTGATTCTACAAAGTTTTTTCTCAACTTTTCTTTGTGTTTTTTCGACGACTTGTGTTTTTTCTTCTTTTTAACTTTTTTGTTTATATTCTGTTCAGACATAACTTCACTACCTATCCTAATTTTCAGTTTGAATTCTGGTTTTTTGAACTCAACATTACTATCTGATTCTGAATTATCATTGGAGAGTAGACTATTAGAAGGAGATTCATCATCAGTTTCATCCACAGAGGTAGTTTCACAATGCTTCACAAATACATTTTCTCCACTTTTGGACATACGTCTGAATTTGATGGTCATTATTTTCGATTGTTCTGGTATACTTGGGTCGTTTGAACCAGGAGCCTGAAAAACTTTTTTATCTTCATTGTGAGTTATTTTGTTTTGAGGTACTTCAAATAGATCCTTAGTACCAGTATTTGTTGCACTATATGGGTCTGTTTCAGTGGTTTTACGTAAATTTTGACAAATTTCATCAATTTTTCGAATGTGTTTGCGTTTGTCTTTACTAGGAACTAGAATACACTTTTCTCATCCTGTCAGTTTTATTTTTCAAGGTTTTCTCATTTTCGTATCCAATATTTCCGCTGGTTTCAAGGTTATTGTAAGTACGTCTTTTGGTTTTATTTTCTTTCAGCCTAAATACTTCTTCCTTCACTTTTATTACAATATTATCGAGCTTAATATTTCCTTTTGTCCTTCTACTTGATAAGTTATTTGATAAATCAGGTGCTTCATGTGTTTTACCCATTTTCTCATCATTTTCAGCCTCCTCCGATTTAATGCCAATAGTAATTTGGTCATTGGAACTTTCGTCATTTTTAATTTCAGATTGTTGTATTTTTAAACTTTCTATTTTTACAGACATCTCTGCGGTATTAATATTAATGATTTCTTGGTTATTTTCTTCAGCAGCTTTAAGATTCAAGTCTTTGTCTGACTTTACATTTTGTCCTTCGTTTAAATCATCTTTGGTCTTCACGTTAGATACATTTCCCTCGATTGCTGTAGAACGATTAATATCTTGTTCATTTTTGTCTAAACTGACTGTGGTGTTTTTGATAGAAATATTTCCACTCGTAGTTTTAGACAACACTTTCTTTTGGGGTCGAAGGTTTCCATTTAAAATCTCATCAGGGAACATTTTAATTTTTCTATTTCTTGAACTTTTTCTAATAGGAGTAAGACTTTCAGGGGTTTCTTTTTCACTCTCCTTGTTCGTACATTCTCCTAAAGTTTTTCTTCTAGTTTTTATTTGATCAGTTTCCCTTTTGGTATCAGAAAGGTTTTTTTGGTTCGAAGTAGTTTTCACACTATTATTTTCGAATGCAGAATACTGAGCTGCTATTTGAGATAATTCTTCTAATTGTTTTTTTACCAAGTATTTTTTATTTTTCGACTTGGAGGGTGAGCCTATTTTAGATTTTTTAGTTTGTACAATCTGTGCATAATTTGAGATTTTCAATAAATCGGTATTCAGTGGTTGAATATCCGAAACCAAAGCATCTTGAGAATTTAGTGTCTCACTATCTAAAACCAACGGTTCATGTGTAACATTGAGTTTGGATACTTCTGGTACTGTTTTGTTTTGTGTGTTTGTGTTTAAAAGATCTTGGTTATCTAAATCTTTACTGTCTGTGGTGATTGTATCAGAGCCCCGTAAATTATCATGACTGTTCGAACATGGTTGACTAACAATTTTATTACGATCTAGATTCGAACTTGTTTCATCAATGAGTTTATCATGATTTTTATTTTGAGAACCTTTTTGAGGTACCAAATGATCGCTCAAAGTATTGCTACGATCGTGTGTTAGCTCACTATATTGTTTTTCATCATTTGGCAACTCTCCATGTCTACTGGTGAAACTAATAGATTTACGTCTGGGGCTTTTTCTTGTTTCAGCAACCTTGTTATTTAATCGCCGAGGACTTTTTCGGAGAGGAACAATGTCTTCGTTTTGGTTTTCTTCTACATTATCTAAAGTTACAGGGAGGCTTGTAATTTTATTTACACAGATATCTTTGTCTAGATTAGTTTCATGATCCAAGAAAGCGCTTTCTTTTTTAATGTCAGATTTCGCTTGGTTTCTAGTTTCAACTGAATAAGTTCTTTCATTTTCTACAGGTTTTTTCGTCAGATCTTTGATATTCTTATGATTAGGTGTGGTTTCATGGGTAAATTTAACAACATTATGTTTGATTCTGGAACTTCTCCTAGTCTCAGTCTGAGAATCCTTTGAAAGAGACGTCACTTCCTTTTCTATTCCTTTTGAGTTGTTTGAAACCAATGTCAGTATCATCTTGGCCTAACATTATATTCGAGTCAACACTATAATCAGTATTTGTCAAGGAATGATGACTATCGGGACTATTAAAAGTAGAAGAAGATTCAACAATTAAATGAGGACTACGTTTGAAACCAATGTCAGTATCATCTTGGCCTAACATTATATTCGAGTCAACACTATAATCAGTATTTGTCAAGGAATGATGACTATCAGGACTATTAAAAGTAGAAGAAGATTCAACAATTAAATGAGGACTATAGACTTGAAGCTTCGAGCTCTTTAGATATGAGTTCTTGGTTTTCATCTGAATCAGATTTTATTTTAGAACTTTTTTCCGGACAACCTTCATCAATACTTTCAAGTTCAGAAGTTACTGTAATACTGCTCCCTCAGATGCTGTCTCGGGATTTTCAATTATTTCTTCCTTCTCTTCAATTTCCTCATATACAGTCTCGGGATTTTCAATTATTTCTTCACTCTTCTCTTCAATTTCCTCAGACACAGTCTCGGGATTTTCAATTATTTCTTCTCTCTTATTTTCAATTTCCTCAGACACAGCCTCGGGATTTTCACGTATTTCTTCGCTCTTCTCTTCAATTTCCTCAGATACAGTCTGGGGATTTTCAATTATTACTTCTCTCGTCTCTTCTATTTCCTCAGACACAGAATCGGCATTTTCACTTATTTCTTCTCTTTTCTCTTCAATTTCTTCATATACAGTCTCAGGATTTCCACTTATTCCTTCCCACTTCTCTTCAATTTCCTCAGATACATTTTCGGTATGTTCAATTATTTCTTCTCTCTTCTCTTCAATTTCTTTAGACACAGACTCGGGATTTTCAATTATTTCTTCCCTCTTCTCTTCAATTTCCTCAGATACTGTCTCGGGATTTTCAATTATTTCTTCCTTCTCTTCAATTTCCTCATATACAGTCTCGGGATTTTCAATTATTTCTTCTCTCTTCTCTTCAATTTCCTCAGACACAGTCTCGGGATTTTCAATTATTTCTTCTCTCTTCTCTTCAATTTCCTCAGATACAGTCTGGGGATTTTCAATTATTACTTCTCTCGTCTCTTCTATTTCCTCAGACACAGAATCGGCATTTTCACTTATTTCTTCGCTCTTTTCTTCAATTTCCTCAGACACAGCCTCGGGATCTTCAATTAATTCTTCTCTCTTCTCTTCAATTTCGTCAGACACAGCCTCGGGATTTTCAATTATTTCTTCCCTCTTCTCTTCAATTTCTTCAAATACAATGTCGGTATTTTCAATTCTTTCTTGCCTCTTCCCTTCAATTTCGCCAGACACATACTCGGGATTTTCACTTATTTCTGCCCTGTTCTCTTCAATTTCGTCAGATACAGTCTCGGGATTTTCAATTATTTCTTCTCTCTTCTCTTCAATTTCTTCAGACACAGTCTCGGGATTTTCAATTATTCCTTCCCTCTTCTCTTCAATTTCCTCAGATGCTTTCTCGGGATTCTTCCTTCTCTTCAATTTCCTCAGATACAGTCTCGGGATTTTCAATTATTTCTTCTCTCTTCTCTTCGATTTCTTCAGACACAGTCTCGGGATTTTCAATTATTCCTTCCCTCTTCTCTTCAATTTCCTCAGATGCTTTCTCGGGATTTTCAATTATTTCTTCCTTCTCTTCAATTTCCTCATATACAGTCTCGGGATTTTCAATTATTTCTTCTCTCTTCTCTTCAATTTCCTCAGACACAGTCTCGGGATTTTCAATTATTTCTTCTCTCTTCTCTTCGATTTCTTCAGACACAGTCTCGGGATTTTCAATTATTCCTTCCCTCTTCTCTTCAATTTCCTCAGATGCTTTCTCAGGATTTTCAATTATTTCTTCCTTCTCTTCAATTTCCTCATATACAATCTCGGGATTTTCAATTATTTCTTCTCTCTTCTCTTCATTTTCCTCAGACACAGTCTCGGGATTTTCAATTATTTCTTCTCTCTTCTCTTCAATTTCCTCAGACACAGCCTCAGGATTTTCACGTATTTCTTCGCTTTTCTCTTCAATTTCCTCAGATACAGTCTGGGGATTTTCAATTATTATTATTCGTCATCGCTAAATGTTCTTCAGACATTAAATGGATATCTAATTTCCACTTTTCAACAAATGACACATAGCATATATGACATAGAAACGCGTTGTACTTGTGAAGGAGTACTTTATGCTTGTTGCATTCAAATTCATCTTTGAATGTCTTATACTCTATCTCGTTTGAAATTTTCGAATTTTGAAACGCACAAAATTTTCGCGGGCAGCCATTTTTTCGTGATGACGTCAGTTCATGCAACCTCGCATGAACTGACGTAAACCATGGCTGCTTCAACATTATTTTTTTGCGACCTTTGAGCGACATTTTAGGGGATTTAAGGACCGTTTGGATGTTTTTGAGTGCGCCAATGCACTTTTTGTGTACTTTTACATCGGAATAGGACTCTATCTCGAAAAAAATTGTCATTTGGTTGAGCCCCTATAATTTTCGCGGGCAGCCATTTTTTCGTGATGACGTCAGTTCATGTGTCAGTTCATGATGACGTCAGTTCATGCGTAAACCATGGCTGTTTCAACGTTATTTTTTTTGCGACATTTTAGGGGATTTGTTATTCGTCATCGCTAAATGTTCTTCAGACATTAAATGGATATCTAATTTCCACTTTTCAACAAATGACACATAGCATATATGACATAAAAACGCGTTGTACTTGTGAAGGAGTACTTTATGCTTGTTGCATTCAAATTCATCTTTGAATGTCTTACTACATGTCTCACAAGTAAAAGTTTTCATTTCAGTTGTTATATTTGGTTTACCCTGTTCTGTTTCTGTCACACTAGTCTGACAATCTTGATTTGGGGACCGTTTTGGATGTTTTTGAGTGCGCCAGTGCACTTTTTGGGTACTTTTACATCGGAATAGGACTCTATCTCGAAAAAAATTGTCATTTGGTTGAGCCCCATTTGGTATGAAGAAAGGCCAACAATATTAAATTCAAATGTTCAAATTCATCTCCTGTTACAATAACATACATAGGTATGTCATTGTTTATCTTTAGGTGAATCAATTTAGGTAGGAACTTGGAACAGCTTTCCATTGACAATCTTTTGTTGGGACAGGGCTTTCAGGCTGTTGTTCTGACTTGGTGATATTTTCCGATTCATCTTGATTGGAGGCTACAGTTATTGACGACTGAGGGCTTTGTTTCTTTTTATCTTCACACTCAGATGCTTTATTTTCTGTCACAACCAGGAACTATATTTGTGATAACGTGCCAAGGAATGATACCATTATTGAGCTGAGTTTTCAGTTTGAGAAATTAAGTCATGAAAAAAAAAAAATCATGTTCAATTTAATGTTGTGTATGAACAGTAACAAAATTCTGTGGTTATGGGATAAGTAGGTATAATGTTACATTCTAGATACCTACATAATAATTATTTAATGCCTACATATTACAGGATTTGTGATTGCAAAACATCTTGTTGTGGGTACCCAACCTTCAAGTAAACCAGACTCGTTAATTAAAGATGAACACTCTTAGGGAAGTCATGAAAAGTTGAAATAATTACCACGAAATCATGTTCAATTTAATGTTGTGTATGAACAGTAACAAAATTCTGTGGTTATGGGATAAGTAGGTATAATGTTACATTCTAGATACATAATAATTATTTAATGCCTACATATTACAGGATTTGTGATTGCAAAACATCTTGCTGTAGGTACCCAACAATCAAGTAAACCAGACTCGTTAATTAAAGATGAACACTCTTAGGGAAGTCATGAAAAGTTGAAATAATTACCACAGGAAGTCGAAACTGTGTCCATTACAAATAATCTTCTGATAAGCTCTTGAATTATTGATTGGGTCACATATCAATCTCCGTTCAGAGAAAACGCAAAATGTAAAGCATACATTCTGTTATCCACACAGAAACACTGTCACACAAATAATAAGATCAAATCTTAAAGTAAAAGCACTGATACCAAGAACATAATCCTTACGTTACAGAATAAAATGTAATTTCTTTTTAATTATAAACCAAATAAAATTCAAATAATAAAAAAAATCATTTCTAAAAGCACTGATACCAAGAACATAATCCTTACGTTACAGAATAAAATGTAATTTCTTTTTAATTATAAACCAAATAAAATTCAAATAAATTAAAAAATTTGATTGATTGGGTCACATATCAATCTCCGTTCAGAGAAAACGCAAAATGTAAAGCATACATTCTGTTATCCACACAGAAACACTGTCACAAATAATAAGATCAAATCTTAAAGTAAAAGCACTGATACCAAGAATATAATCCTTGCGTTACAGAATAAGATCTAATTTCTTTTTAATTGTAAACCAAATAAAATTCAAACAATTAACAAATTAAAAAAATTACTTCATTTGGATACGAACATTCAAGAGAAAAGAGAAAAAATAAACAATAGATTTTTTGTTTATGTTCCCCTTCATTTCCCCTACTTTTCAAGAGAAAGCTGGTACAACACGCGAAGTCTCGAATGGGGTCATGGGTGAAATCAATACAGCGGGAAATTTTGAAAATAAGGTACCACGCTAGTATGCCGTTATCTACGCTATTGGAATAATTTGGAATATACCACAAAAATAAATGATAAAGAAGAACGTGGTAATGAGAGTATTGTATGTATTTAATTTATTTAAGTATGAATTCATTATTGATAAAAAGAACCATACATTTATGCATTTGTAAAATAACATACTTATCTACATATGTCTTGACTTTACTGTGCAAATAACAAGAAGCTCAAAATCCAGAATTTCGAGCTTGAAGACTTGACGTAATTGCTAAGTTTAGAACTTGCGAGTATTTTTTTTTTTTTTTACTTTCAATTTTATCCATATTCTACAGTGTTTTTAACTAATTTGTTTTTCACCTTCTTTTAGTTCCTTTTATTCCTATCTAGTCTGGTTAAATTCTGGGAAAATGGGTAAGTACCTATAATTTCATTTCATTCATTTTCTTAAAAAAAAAAAAAAATGTCCCCCTTGATAAGTAGGTATCAAACCTAAAACCCAGACAAGATTTCTGGTTCTGGTAAATAACAGGTACCTCTGTACCTTCTTATTTTTTTTGGAGGGACTTAGGTACATGACTGAGCTTGAAAAGTTTTTCATGAGAAAGAATACCCAACATATCGTTTTGGGCGTTTGGGTTATCAAACTTCTACTCCCACGCTACGTATTTTAAAAAAATGTCCCCCTTGATAAGTATCAAACCTAAAACCCAGACAAGATTTCTGGTTCTTGTAAATATTAGGTACCTCTGTATACCTTCTTACTTTTTTTGGAGGGACTTAGGTACCTACATGACTGAGCTTGAAAAGTTTTTCACGAGAAAGAATACCTAACATATCGTTTTGGGCGTTCGGGTTATCAAACTTCTACTCCCACGCTACGTATGAAAAATGGTAGGCGTTAAGAAATTGGCAAGATCTGGCACTGAAACCACAGATTGAACAACACATCAGAACTCTGTTTTGAGGTACTTCAAATAGATCCTTAGTACCAGTATTTGTTGCACTATATGGGTCTGTTTCAGTGGTTTTACGTAAATTTTGACAGATTTCATCAATTTTTCGAATGTGTTTGCGTTTGTCTTTACTAGGGGACAAGGATGAAGTTTGTAGGAGACTAGTCGTGGTAGGACATGTGTCACTACTATCTGAAACAGGACAGTTATTATTTATGGAATCTTCCGTTGATCGTGTTATTTGGTTGGTTTTTAAATTGATGATCAATTTTTCTTGAACCCTTGTGTCACTTTTAGGTTCTTCTTCTTCTTCTTCTTCTTCTTCGTCGACATTTTTCATTTCATTTCCTTTGATATCCTTGTCATCACAACTGGATGGTACCTTTATCCTCAAAGTCATTCGATTGTTGGTATTGTTAACTTTGTCATCAGATGATGATGATCCATGTGTGGTATCAGTGTGAGATTCAGGAGTGGGTGAATTCTTAACAAATTTTAGCTTCAAACTCATTGGCTTTTCTCCCATGGTACATGTCATTATACCAGGTGTGTCCATTTCAGGCTCCTGGCCTGTCACTTCCTTTGTTGGCATTTTAGATTCGTTACCAGGATTTCCAGTTTTAGTATCATGGTTATCGTTTTCAACTGATACTTTTGTCATTCGTTTTTTGCTGTCAGTACATTTGAGACTGTTTTTATCAGATTTCGGTTGAATTTTGTTGGAATCAAGCAATGAATCGTTTTTCGTTGACATTGTTTCAGTTTTCTTTATTCTCATTTTGAGACCAGATGGCTCAGACAAATCCTGATTTGACAGTTCCTTTTTGGCACTTTTTGTTATTGAATTTAATTTGGTTTGTTCATCTTTGGAAATCTCTGTATCTGTAATTGTATTTTGAGGTGCGTTTACATCGTCTTCGTAAACTCTTTTAATAAGTGATTCATTTGTAGGTATTTTATCTGATTCAGTATCAAAAGAATAGGGATCCAAACTTGTCAAACAACCTTTTTGGTTTTCAGAAGACTTTGCACTAGCAACGACTTTCTCTGTGTTCTGATCAGCTTTGAGCATGATTTGTGCTTTAGATATTGGAGTGAGACTAGTTGCTTTGGTTGGAACTTCAATCTTTTTGTTAGGACTATTTTGAAAAAACATAGTTGTACCAATAGATTTGATTGCTTTACAATCTTGTTTTGATAAGTCACTTTTCTTAGGTATATCATGTGATTTAGTTGTTCCTCTAGTGTTCTTATCAGTATGGGATTTTTGGACATTTCTTGTTGAATTTCGAAGAGGTTTGCTTGAAATTGATATTTTCTGCTGGACAACTTCTGATATAGATATCACACCTTCTGAACTTTTCCTTTCATTGTTTGGAGCATAGACTAAACTTTTGTTCATTCTGTTTTTCACATCCAAATTGGGTTTTGGTTGTTGAATCGTGTTAGAATTTTTATCAACCCCAATGTTCTGATCTAGTTTTTTACTTTTATCTTTTTGGGCTGTTTGTTGAGATCGAAGAAGTTTATATTTACTTTGTGGCTTAGAGATAGAAGCTTTAGATTTATTTGGGTCTTCTGGTGTACCCTGAAACAAGTCATTTCTAACTTGGATCAATCTTTTTGTTTGACTTTCTTGTGGAGGAGTAGGCTTGATAGTTTTACCTGATTTATCATTGATATTATTAGATGACACTTGGTTATTATCACCAGATTTCATACTTTCTCTTTGAATATCCATAGAAATACTTTTCTCCAATGCAGAAGGTATGTCTGTAGGAAGATTGAACGTCCCTTGAAGGAGACACTCTTCTAATGGGGTGAAATTCATTGCAGCGATGTTACTTTCAATGTGGATTTTTTCGTTCATGATTTCATCAAACAGTCTATTTTGTATAACTGGTTGCTCCCTTGAATTGGTTTGTTTGAAACCAGTTCCAGGCATACCTAAGCATGTTACGAGTATATAATTCATAAATTACAAATCAGAAGGATCAAATTGGCCATCTGGCTTTCAGATCCGCCAAAATTTCGTATGACAAAAAACTTTTGAGTCTTCAATGATTTTCTTTGGCTTTGGGTTTTTTCTGTGACTTCTTTTATCCTGTAAATCATCAAGCTCATTACTCTTATCAAAACTTTCCACTTCTTGTACTGAATTAGTTTTTTCAAGACTTGAAGCTTCGAGCTCTTTAGATATGAGTTCTTGGTTTTCATCTGAATCAGATTTTATTTTAGAACTTTTTTCCGGACAACCTTTATCAATACTTTCAAGTTCAGAAGTTACTGTAATACTGCTTCCTTCGACCTCCCTTTTTTCTACATTATCCTTACTTTGTAATTCTTTTTTGTCCACTCCTTCTGTGCTCTCTTTTATATTAAAACAATTCTTTTCATTTAACTGGCTAGCTTTTAAATGAGGTATAACCTTTAAGCTTTCAGAAGAAATTTTAATCAATTTTGGTAACGGTCTGAGCTTGGGTAAGGGTCTCAGATTTTTTTTAGATGAACCTTTCGCTTCAGGAGCTGTTGAAATAATAGAGTCTGTTTGGTTCATTATTAGACTTTTAAGATCATTGGTGGCATCACGAGTCAATGCATATTTGTTTTGAGCGTCTTGAATTCGGTTCAGCTCTTCTGTTCTGATAGTCAGTCTCCTAGTTTTTATTACACTGGAAGGAATGCTCTGTTCTAGAAGATCTAACGTTATACCAGGATTTTCATTTATACTGCTGACTAAAGTACTGTCGATTTCTAAGGTGGGTATTTTTTCAGACATTTTGCCATCTAAGTCAGACACAACTGTGTCACAGCTTGCCAAGATTTGTGAACTAGTAGGTGAATTTTGTTTTTTCAGAGATTGTACATCTTTTTCTGTAAGAGTATTGTTAGATTCCTGACTAGTAAGGATTACACTTTCTGTTGATTGGATGTCATCAGATGGACTTTCATTTAGACTGACTTCATTAAATTCTTGACATTTGTTTCTGTTTTTCTCGTCAAATTGTTCACCATGTTCTACGCTTAATGATTCTTTTAATTTCAAAGGTTTATCATTTTTCACGAAGGGTTTTGATGGAGATCTTTCTACATTTTTAGCTTTACCTTGATTATCTGAAGTCTGCGCAGTATTAATTTCAGTGACAACGGCCTTGACATTTGTTTCTGTTTTTCTCGTCAAATTGTTCACCATGTTCTACGCTTAATGATTCTTTTAATTTCAAAGGTTTATCATTTTTATCATTTTTCACGAATGGTTTTGATGGAGATCTTTCTACATTTTTAGCTTTACCTTGATCATCTGAAGTCTGCGCAGTATTAATGTCAGTGACAACGGTTGAGGACTATTTTGTACATGAGGACTACTTTGCAAATGGGGACTATTCTGTAAGTGAGGGCTATGTTGTAAATGAGGACTATTTTGTATACTAGGATCAATACTATTCTGTAAGATTGCACTGTTAGTAGTTGTCTCCAATATATGAGGTGTATTCCTATAAAAATGTGATGAATCAAATTCATTTCTATCATCATCAATGATAGATGTATCAATTATATTCAGATTACTTTTGATCACATCATTGAATGACTTTTCAAACTCTGCCAAGTTATGTTCACTTATCATATGGTTATCTAGTAGGAGAGGGTTGCTCACATCATGGAAACTATCATGTTGAGGTGTTGAAGACAGAGATGGAGAAACCTTCCTCTGTTTTATTTGACTAAATTCTGGTAGTTTTTTACTTCCAACAAAAGAAGAACCTATCTGAGACTCATTGGGGATATTTTGTGTTGTAGCTGCACTGGGGCCTAACCCAATCATACTGGAAGACAAACCTATAGAATTAATAGTTACATTGGGGTGTGATAAGGACATAGCCGGATCTGCCCTCAACATGGTCCCTTGCTCCACAGCTGTTCTGGATTTTAGTCTTACACCTACTTCCTTACTTAATAGGTTGATATTCTTAGCTTCTATTAGACTTGGTAGAGGTTTCCTAGTGCTTGTCAACAGACAGGATGTAGATGTTCTAGTATTGTCAGGAATAACACTCAGCTCTGGATAAATCCGTGTCATTTGTGTCACCATGGTATCCTGATCATGTGGAGAAACCCTATGAGCAGGGGACGTATACACCATGGCATGTGGGGGTGTTCCTGTAAAGAAGAATAGAAAATGAACAAATACTGTTTATTAACTGTACATTTAAAGTGTGAGTTCAGACAGACACAATGACAAATATATTACAATGCATCTTTACATCCTTGTCATCACAACTGGATGGTACCTTTATCCTCAAAGTCATTCGATTGTTGGTATTGTTAACTTTGTCATCAGATGAAAATGAACAAATACTGTTTATTAACTGTACATTTAAAGTGTGAGTTCAGACAGACACAATGACAAATATATTACAATGCATCTTTATGTTTACTTTGAAAAGAGCCAGTGTTATTGTCTGTGGCTTGACAGGGCTGGTTTTGTCTCAGTTTTACGTCCTCCAGCGAGACGATCTTTACAAAATGAACAAATACTGTTTATTAACTGTACATTTAAAGTGTGAGTTCAGACAGACACAATGACAAATATATTACAATGCATCTTTACGTTTACTTTGAGCACATAAATCACAAATCTATCTGTGAGACCTAACTACCTAAGATGTAATGTCCCACATGAAGAAACATAAAATGAAGCTGCTCTTACCCCTAAGTGAATGGACATTGTCTTGAAGAGGAGATAGTTGTGGAGGTGTCAAGTGAGTGTTGCCACTTCCTATGACACCCTTCTTCATTTTGTTCTCTTTGGCTCTTGGACTAAATATCAATATTTAAAATCTTCATTTTGGTGTGTAACCTTTCTGGGTTTATTCCATTCAACTGAAGGAACCATCTGGAAATAGAGCATAAAAATAATGAACAAACAATATGATAATGTGTTGTAAAACTTATCAACTTTTTTGAACTTAATCAAACTGATAGAAGATTAAAAAAGTTGAAACTCAGTTTTAAAGGAATCAGCTTTAAAATAATGGATTTATGATGAGGGAAACTGTTCATTAAATTCCAGCAGCAATATAAACTATGACACCCTTCTTCATTTTGTTCTCTTTGGCTCTTGGACTAAATATCAATATTTAAAATCTTCATTTTGGTGTGTAACCTTTCTGAGTTTATTCCATTCAGCTGAAGGAACTATCTGGAAATAGAGCATAAAAATAATGAACAAACAATATGAGGTTAATGTGTTGTGAATGGGACAGGAAAATATTACTTTGCACATGATCTTATTACACCTACATTGTACATATTAGTTGATTTGCAGTTGTCTTGTGTCTATGGTGTGATTTAATTTTGCATCACATTGGAAATCACCCAACTAGAGTTGTTGGCCCCCCGTACCTAGCATAAACTCCTGTTTTTATCCCCTTGTAGGTACTGTGTGGTATAATTCTACTAAATATTTGTATCAACTGTGCATTAGAATAGGGGAGCATTCAAAAAGCTGTGCAATAATAATAATAATGATGATTATAATACACTTTGCTTTTTTCTACCAACTATCTAACTTATCAACTTTTTTGTTGAACTTAATCAAACAGATAGAAGATAAAAAAAAAAATTGAAACTCAGTTTGTGGAATCAGCTTTAAAATAATGGATTTTTAATGAGGGAAACTGTTCATTAAATTCCAGCAGCAATATAAAATAATTTGGTATGAAGAAAGGCCAACAATATTAAATTCAAATGTTCAAATTCATCTCCTGTTACAATAACATACATAGGTATGTCATTGTTTATCTTTAGGTGAATCAATTTTATTTACTTAGGTAGGAACTTGGAACAGCTTTCCAAGATATTTGTGATAAAACAAAGTGAAATTAGCCCAAAAACTATTTTCAGAATCCAAGGTCAGACAAACATGGGAACTATATTTGTGATAACATGCCAAGGAATGATACCATTATTGAGCTGAGTTTTCAGTTTGAGAAATTAAGTCATGAAATCTACAAATATTTAAAGATAATTTTAAAAAGATAGATAGAGAGAAATAGAGTTCAAATAAATGTAAATGCAGTTTCTTTGTGTTAATATGTCACAACTTTGGTGCTCACTGCAACATTGTAGGATTTTCCCAATATCTTAATAATCCTAAAATCCAATGTTTACCTACCATATGCTGGCACCGGTCACTATGCGCATTTATATATCATAGCTACTCATTTTCCTCACGAGGCTGAGTGGGCCCTGCAACAGCCAGTCACACAATCAATAATTTGCATCATACAAATTTCTTGACCCCGCCGGGAATCGAACCCGGGTCTCCGGCGTGCAAGGCGAGTGCAGTGACCACTACACCATGGGAGCTGACTGAGTTCAAATAAATCAACACTTCACCAAAATTTGCTTTCCACGAGATCCGTTTTGTCATGGAGAAAAAAAGGGTTAAACATTGGGTAAGAAGTAAAGGGTTCAAGTTCCAGGCTGCAGTGACCACTACACCATGGGAGCTGACTGAGTTCAAATAAATCAACACTTCACCAAAATTTGCTTTCCACGAGATCCGTTTTGTCGTGGAGAAAAAAAGGGTTTAACATTGGGTAAGAAGTAAAGGGTTCAAGTTCCAGGCATACCTAAGCATGTTGCGAGTATATAATTCATAAATTACAAATCAGAAGGATCAAATTGGCCATCTGGCTTTCAGATCTGCCAAAATTTCGTATGACAAAAAGTAGAACATGTGCACAGAAATATTACATTGATTCACAGTCGTTCATTTCGTTCCATACAATTTGACATCGATATCTGAAGGCTTATAACGCTGACAACTGTCTAAATATTTGGAATAGAATTTCATCAGGTTCTCCGCTAATGGCTTGTAATTAGCCGCTTGGATATCACAGAGGAATAATAGATATGGCCGCAGTTTAGCCTCGATAGAGTCCAATAGCAAAGTCTCCCTGATTGAAATGAAGATTTGTTCTAGCTCTGCTCGACCTTCAGCTGTAGAATTTAAAGCAATACCATTGATGGAAATCTGGAAAGAAAATAATCAATGTTCTGTTAGAGGTGATAATCATTCAAAGTCTCCATTGTGTCACAATAATAATATTATTTACTATTCATGTTCAGATTGTTCAGGTTTCAAAGACAGAATTAAGTTCCAAGTTTCTAAACCGTCTGTAAGCAATGTACAAGAAGTACTACAGCTTCTGCAGGTAATGTACATAGAAGAAATTAAAAATACGTACAATAAAACCCACTCTTGGATTTTCACCTTACCTGTTTGGCCAAAATTTTGACCACATCTTCTGTTAGTTTGTGTTTGAGAATTTCTTTAGTGAACAATAGAAGAGGAGCTATGTATATATCAAATCTCTTGTGACTATCTGGATGTCTTTGAATCAGATACATGTAGCTCATAAATGAGAAACGATGGACTAGTGTGGATGTGGACTTGATTTTCTGATCACTGCACTCTGAAATTTGCAACAAGAAATAGAATGGATTAAAGTTTATCTTATAGATGATATGATAGAAAATAAATATCACATAATAATTACCAATACCTACTAAGTTTAATGCCCAAGTGTCCTATCAAATACGTTGGTAGGCACCTAAAAAAAAAAGAACAATAATTTGTTTGAGCTCAATCTTTAAAGTGGACTTCCTCTAACACAATTTTTCATTTCATTACTGGGAATTGATTATTGAACCATATGGCCTTGTGTCCCCTTGGTTATGAATCCAATGCCTTAACCTTTGTTTACCAATTACCTTTAAACATTTGAAATATTCTGCCAAGAGTTATTTCCCGTATTTTGTCGCCATACTCTCCATGAGCCATCAGTTCACATGCTGATCTGGCCACGGCTTCACCAATGTCCTCATTTGCTTCAGCAAGATCTAACCATTTGTTGAGTACAGTGGTCACTTCTGACATGTTTCCTGGTTTCTCGGTAACTGTTTCCAAGGCAGTCCTAGCATCTGTATCATAGCCATTCCCATCACCATTGATTTTTAATGAACCTAGACCTGGAACTGGATTTTCTGCAGGTGCTAGGAAACAAATTCAAATCATCCAAATATTAGGTAAGTACTTCTTGATAATGTGGATTAATAATGAAAATCAATTCATAAAAATTAAAAAGTCTGAATTTTAGCCAGTTATTTAAGCTAGACTAGACTAGAAACCATAAGTGCAATAACACATTAAATACACAAATTTGCAACAAATTGCTAAATTGAAGAAATGTTGAGCATGATGATTGGTAGTTCGTACATATCTGGAATGATTAGCATATGGGACAACATGTGCTACTGGATTTTACAAAAGCTAGATTTAAATGACAGCTTTACTTGGCAACCATAAAAGAGGGAAAAAAATTCCAATGTGGATCATTCGCACTTTTAGGCCAGCCAGTCATTATCAGGTAGACCTGACAGGTTTACCTGATGAGCACACACACCATCAGGTGGACCTGACAGGTATGGCTGAAAAGATCTTCCTGTCAGGTCTACTTGATACCTGACAAGCACAAACATTATCAGGTAGACTGATCAGGTCTACCTGATATCTGATAGTGGCTGGCCTTACTTACCATCACCAACACCTCTCCCTCTTCCTCTTGCTAGACCAGGTGGCTCTACACTTTTGCTTACTACACCTCTACCTCTTCCTGTACATCCAGATGGGACACTGTTTGCTGCCATTGATCTGAAATGTTTAAATTTATATTATTAGAATTTGAGATGATAAGACCTTAGCAGTTACAGTTCCCTCTGTCAACAACCTCTTTAAAAAATGTACCTATAATTAAATGTTATCACTTTTATGGTTGCCATCTGACACAATGGTACATTTTTTTTCTGTATGCTATGTATTTGGCCACAACTGACTTATACTTAATGAGTTAATGAGTTTTTATCTGATAGAAGATAGAGGTATGTCACTAACAAATGCTGATAGGAGATGGGACTTGTACCAGAGGGGCTGTTTCTGTTTCCCTTCATCAGGTAAGTTACCGAGAAGGAACTCCCCACTTTTAGTGTTAAAAACTTAGGTACCTTTCTTAGTGACTAAAGGAAATCTTGTTCTGAGGAGGTAATAGTTTTCGTTGTAGCGGTAGAGGAAGGAGAACTATTAAACGGAAAGCGGACAACAAAATTAGTAGATTCTTTGGGGGGAAATGGCAAAATTGCACGAAAAAAAAACATAAAAATCGACAAACATAAAAAAAGTAAAGTAAAATGATGATGATGATGAACAGGTTTTTGTATAAGGGCTGTTTCTGTTTCCCTTCATCAGGTAAGTTACCGAGAAGGAACTCCCCACTTTTAGTGTTAAAAACTTACCTTTCTTAGTGACTATTTGACTAAAGGAAATCTTGTTCTGAGGAGGTAATAGTTTTCGTTGTAGCGGTAGAGGAAGGAGAACTATTAAACGGAAAGCGGACAACAAAATTAGTAGATTCTTTGGGGGGAAATGGCAAAATTGCACGAAAAAAAACATAAAAATCGACAAACATAAAAAAAGTAAAGTAAAAAATCGGAAAACTAGAGTAACTTTTTTAAATTTCCCGCGAAACGCGAAATAGATATGGCCGGTGGCTACCGTAGTTCAAGATCCGTTCACACGATCAACGCATTGCGCTCGAGGTCTCGTCCGTTGAACAGAGTGGGGTAAACTTGGCCCGGCCCCCGGCCAAAACTGTCTTTAGTTTTTCTTTTCGTCTGCCAGCCTAGTTAGCTTGGTTGGTAGCGCGTCTGCCTTGCGTTATGCCGCGGGTTCGATTCCTGCTCGGGGCGAATTTTAATGGGATATTTTTTTAAAGGCTTTAATGGCAGGATTCTTTTCTCTTCGATTGCGGGACATCAGAACTTACTTTGAGTGATGTCACTGATGTCATGAGCTAACATACCCATATCGGTCTTCTCTGCCCTCCCTCGTTCTAGCGGGGTCGTCCTTTGTCGTTATCCTCATTAGATCAGCACCAGATGGATATTTTTCGAGGCTGACATAAGTAATATTATGTTGAAATTTAATCCATTTCTTTTTCTTCGGCAGATTTTTCCTGGGCAAGCTTGTTCCTGGCGACAGTACTTTCACTTTGTGTAAGTAATTAAGTAGGTACAATAAATATCACATAATAATTACCAATACCTACTAAGTTTAATGCCCAAGTGTCCTATCAAATACGTTGGTAGGCACCTAAAAAAAAAAGAACAATAATTTGTTTGAGCTCAATCTTTAAAGTGGACTTCCTCTAACACAATTTTTCATTTCATTACTGGGAATCCATTTCTTTTTCTTCTGCAGATTTTTCCTGGGCAAGCTTGTTCCTGGCGACAGTACTTTCACTTTGTGTAAGTAATTAAGTACATATTGAATGGGCTAAGGAATAAAGTAAAGTTACGTATGGCTAAGTTAGTAGCTGCTGACTATAAATCGTTGAATGCACCAGTTTCCAATGGTTTACTGAAGCAAGGTTCCGTGTGGTTGGTATCCGGGTAAGAGACCATATGGGCCATCGCGTGCTGCTGGCTTTTACTAGATCCACACAGGCTGGCTGAGGTTAATTATTATTAGTAGGCGCGGGAATTGATTATTGAACCATATGGCCTTGTGTCCCCTTGGTTATGAATCCAATGCCTTAACCTTTGTTTACCAATTACCTTTAAACATTTGAAATATTCTGCCAAGAGTTATTTCCCGTATTTTGTCGCCATACTCTCCATGAGCCATCAGTTCACATGCTGATCTGGCCACGGCTTCACCAATGTCCTCATTTGCTTCAGCAAGATCTAACCATTTGTTGAGTACAGTGGTCACTTCTGACATGTTTCCTGGTTTCTCGGTAACTGTTTCCAAGGCAGTCCTAGCATCTGTATCATAGCCATTCCCATCACCATTGATTTTTAATGAACCTACACCTGGAACTGGATTTTCTGCAGGTGCTAGGAAACAAATTCAAATCATCCAAATATTAGGTAAGTACTTCTTGATAATGTGGATTAATAATGAAAATCAATTCATAAAAATTAAAAAGTCTGAATTTTAGCCAGTTATTTAAGCTAGACTAGACTAGAAACCATAAGTGCAATAACACATTAAATACACAAATTTGCAACAAATTGCTAAATTGAAGAAATGTTGAGCATGATGATTGGTAGTTCGTACATATCTGGAATGATTAGCATATGGGACAACATGTGCTACTGGATTTTACAAAAGCTAGATTTAAATGACAGCTTTACTTGGCAACCATAAAAGAGGGAAAAAAATTCCAATGTGGATCATTCGCACTTTTAGGCCAGCCAGTCATTATCAGGTAGACCTGACAGGTTTACCTGATGAGCACACACACCATCAGGTGGACCTGACAGGTATGGCTGAAAAGATCTGCCTGTCAGGTCTACTTGATACCTGACAAGCACACACATTATCAGGTAGACTGATCAGGTCTACCTGATATCTGATAGTGGCTGGCCTTACTTACTATCACAGCCAGTCATTATCAGGTAGACCTGACAGGTTTACCTGATGAGCACACACACCATCAGGTGGACCTGACAGGTATGGCTGAAAAGATCTTCCTGTCAGGTCTACTTGATACCTGACAAGCACAAACATTATCAGGTAGACTGATCAGGTCTACCTGATATCTGATAGTGGCTGGCCTTACTTACCATCACCAACACCTCTCCCTCTTCCTCTTGCTAGACCAGGTGGCTCTACACTTTTGCTTACTACACCTCTACCTCTTCCTGTACATCCAGATGGGACACTGTTTGCTGCCATTGATCTGAAATGTTTAAATTTATATTATTAGAATTTGAGATGATAAGACCTTAGCAGTTACAGTTCCCTCTGTCAACAACCTCTTTAAAAAATGTACCTATAATTAAATGTTATCACTTTTATGGTTGCCATCTGACACAATGGTACATTTTTTTTCTGTATGCTATGTATTTGGCCACAACTGACTTATACTTAATGAGTTAATGAGTTTTTATCTGATAGAAGATAGAGGTATGTCACTAACAAATGCTGATAGGAGATGGGACTTGTACCAGAGGGGCTGTTTCTGTTTCCCTTCATCAGGTAAGTTACCGAGAAGGAACTCCCCACTTTTAGTGTTAAAAACTTACCTTTCTTAGTGACTATTTGACTAAAGGAAATCTTGTTCTGAGGAGGTAATAGTTTTCGTTGTAGCGGTAGAGGAAGGAGAACTATTAAACGGAAAGCGGACAACAAAATTAGTAGATTCTTTGGGGGGAAATGGCAAAATTGCACGAAAAAAAACATAAAAATCGACAAACATAAAAAAAGTAAAGTAAAAAATCGGAAAACTAGAGTAACTTTTTTAAATTTCCCGCGAAACGCGAAATAGATATGGCCGGTGGCTACCGTAGTTCAAGATCCGTTCACACGATCAACGCATTGCGCTCGAGGTCTCGTCCGTTGAACAGAGTGGGGTAAACTTGGCCCGGCCCCCGGCCAAAACTGTCTTTAGTTTTTCTTTTCGTCTGCCAGCCTAGTTAGCTTGGTTGGTAGCGCGTCTGCCTTGCGTTATGCCGCGGGTTCGATTCCTGCTCGGGGCGAATTTTAATGGGATATTTTTTTAAAGGCTTTAATGGCAGGATGATTGCGGGACGATAAGCCCTTAGCAGTTACAGTTCCCTCTATCAAACCTCTTAAAGAAAAAAAAAAAAAACGGATTTTAGCAGTACCTAGGTATACCTATATACCTATTCGTAGATTCTTCCTGTAGGTTGGTACCTCTACACTGAGATTGGAGGTCAACCGCTTCGTAACCAGGTGTGTGGGTATTGTCATACTCCAGTTATAGTGGGGGGGCATTCTAATGCAGAGTGTAACTTCTCCACTTTTCCAGCGAGATTGAGATTTTGGTGATCGCTCACGAGAATCAGCCAAAAGGGAGTACGGTGAAATATGACCCGGCGCGGCGTAGGTAGGTAGCTACGGGGAAAGAAGTTCAGGACGGAATGTTCAGGCTTTCAGGCAGGAGTCATGCCTGATAGGTGCGTAGGTACAACTTCCGAAATATTATGGACAATAGCTGCGTGGGTACAACTTCCGAAATACCTACCTAATGGACAAGAAGAGCCATCTATAGCTGCTAAAGTCGACGGCCGATAATTGACAAGGTGAATCTATGTTGTCGAGGCAGTGTGGACTGTGGACGGTTTCAGTCGACATCGATCGATGGCCGTCTAAGTAGGTAAGGTATCTATGGTGGTATCTTCCCGAAATCGAAGTCAACCGCTTCGTAACCAGGTGTGTGGGTATTGTCATACTCCAGTTATAGTGGGGGACATTCTAATGCAGAGTGTAACTTCTCCACCTTTCCAGCGAGATTGAGATTTGGTTTTGGTGATCGCTCACGAGAATCAGCCAAAAGGGAGTACGGTGAAATATGACCCGGCGCGGCGTAGCTAGGTAGCTACGGGGAAAGAAGTTCAGGACGGAATGTTCAGGCTTTCAGGCAGGAGTCATGCCTGATAGGTGCGTAGGTACAACTGCCGAAATATGGACAATAGATGCGTACAACTTCCGAAATACCTACCTAATGGACAAGAAGAGCCATCTATAGCTGCTAAAGTCGACGGCCGTTAATCGACAAGGTGAATCTATGTTGTCGAGGCAGTGTGGACTGTGGACGGTTTCAGTCGACATCGATCGATGGCCGTCTAAGTAGGTAAGGTATCTATGGTGGTATCTTCCCGAAATCGAAGGGAGAAGGAGAACAGGATAGGAGAAAGCCAGCTGTTCCGAGAACGAACCTTTTCTCTTTAGAATAAGACTCGCCTCAGGCGGAAATCGAACCCGCGATCTAGCGCTTATGGGAGCGCTACCGCCCAAAGTAACTAGGTCTAGGCTAGTAAATTGGACAGCTTTAAGCAGAAAAGAACCATCCAAGGGCAAGGGGAAATAAGAAAGCCAGCTGTTCCGAGAACGAACCTTTTCTCTTTAGAATAAGACTCGCCTCAGGCGGAAATCGAACCCGCGATCTAGCGCTTATAGGAGCGCTACCGCCCAAAGTAACTAGGTCTAGGCTAGTAAATTGGACAGCTTTAAGTAGAAAAGAACCATCCAAGGGGGAATTATTGCCATAGGGATGGTTCTTTTCGGAGTAATGCTGTCCAATTATTGACCGAGCGTAGTGAGGTTTTTGTTTTAACTCGATCGTTCTGCATTTGGCTAAGATGTTTGTTAACGTTTAAGCAATGTGCTAGCAGAAGTCACCTATACGCGAAGCTCTGTACAACTTACTGTAAGGAGTGTAAGGTATACCTACTCTCCCCTCCAGTTACTAGCGTGAATCACTGTACCTTCAGTACCCACGGTAATAAGTAATAATACTACAGTGTATTAACCGAGCGTAGTGAGGTTTTTGTTTTAACTCGATCGTTCTGCATTTGGCTAAGATGTTTGTTAACGTTTAAGCAATGTGCTAGTTGTGCTAGCAGAAGTCACCTATACGCGAAGCTCTGTACAACTTACTGTAAGGTATACCTACTCTCCCCTCCAGTTACTAGCGTGAATCACTTCAGTACCCACGGTAATAATACTACAGTGCCTCGCTAGCAGAAGTCACCTATACGCGAAGCTCTGTACAACTTACTGTAAGGTATACCTACTCTCCCCTCCAGTTACTAGCGTGAATCACTGTACCTTCAGTACCCACGGTAATAATACTACAGTGCCTCCCTCAGTACTTACCATTGGTAATTCGAAACGTTCTCAAGCTCTGTTATCTTCGAGAGTTGTTACGCCTAATAGTTATTTAGCTGAAACCTTCTGACTGTCCATTCTGGGCTGAATCTACGTAACATCATTCAAGGATAAAAGTTTTGGTTCTGAGTTCATTTCGAGCTTGAAGACTTGACGTAATTGCTAAGTTTAGAACTTGCGAGTATTTTTTTTTTACTTTCAATTTTATCCATTCAACCGTGTTTTTAACCAATTTGTTTTTCACCTCCTTTTAGTTCCTTTTATTCCTATCTAGTCTGGTTAAATTCTGGGAAAATGGGTAAGTATAATTTCATTTCATTCATTTTCTTTAAAAAATGTCCCCCTTGATAAGTATCAAAACTAAAACCTAAAACCCAGACAAAATTTCTGGTTCTGGTAAATATTAGGTACCACCTTCTTACTTTTTTTGGAGGGACTTAGGTACATGACTGAGCTTGAAAAGTTTTTCATGAGAAAGAATACCTACCTACATATCTATCGTTTTGGGCGTTCGGGTTATCAAACTTCTACTCCTACGCTACGTAAGAAAAATGGTAGGCGTTAAGAAATTTGCAAGATCTGGCACTAAAACCACAGATTGAATAACACATCAGAACTTACTTTGAGTGATGTCACTGATGTCATGAGCTAACATACCCATATCGGTCTTCTCTGCCCTCCCTCGTTCTAGCGGGGTCGTCCTTTGTCGTTATCCTCATTAGATCAGCACCAGATGGATATTTTTCGAGGCTGACATAAGTGATATTATGTTGAAATTTAATCCATTTCTTTTTCTTCTGCAGATTTTTCCTGGGCAAGCTTGTTCCTGGCGACAGTACTTTCACTTTGTGTAAGTAATTAAGTACATGTATATTGAATGGGCTAAGGAATAAAGTAAAGTTACGTATGGCTAAGTTAGTAGCTACTGACTTTAACACGTTGAATGCACCAGTTTCCAATGGTTTACTGAAGCAAGGTTCCGTGTGGTTGGTATCCGGGTAAGAGACCATCTCGGCCATCGCGTGCTGCTGGCTTTTACTAGATCCACACAGGCTGGCTGAGGTTAATTATTATTAGTAGGCGCGTATAGCTTGTCGCCGCGCCGAATGGAGGGTAAAACCCCCCTAACTAAATTTAATAATATTATTATTATTAGGTATTAGGTAGGTACCTATGGCTAGGTACGCGAAAGTTTACAAAACCTAAATCGTACGTAACACAGAAGGTACGACTGGACAGGTTCTTACGGAAACGGCCATAATAAACTAATTAGTGCCTAAACCACTTATGACCGGATGTTGTGGTTTCGTTGGTTGTGGAAGCAAATCGCTAACCACGAATTACGATAAAGACCGCACGCGATTTCCCTGCAAGTCCCTTATCTACCTCAAGAAATAGGTTATTTCTGGTATGTACTTATATTACTCCGGAGTCTTCACAGACCGCGAGGGTCCTTGACTTCCGACACCAGCCTTTTCCATTCTAGTCTGTCCTGGGCGATGTTCTGCCAATCTTGTGAATCTTGTCGGATTCCAATGGATTCAAGACATTCCCTGACACTACCCTCCCTATGTACTTACCTATATCTTTGAATATAATAATAAATTGGACACTGATCGTTCCTTTTTCAGGCATCAGTTCTGGGAGGAGACATGATGAGGAAGTCTATCGTGTTTGATAAGAAGACTCCAGGACTCTTCTATTGTCCTCTGAGCAAACCCACAGGTAAGATTAATTTTTAGCTAAATCCTCTTTAGGGGTGAGGGTGAGCACGACCAACGAGTCACGACTTTGGATCGGGTTCTGTTTTTTGGGTCACTAGGAAGCTATTTTTTAAAGAGGTTTGATAGAAGAGAGCCAGCCGCTCCGAGAACCTTACCTCTTTAAGGTCAGCCACTCACTATCAGGTAGACCTGACAGGTACGGCTGAAAAGGTCCGCCTGTCAGGTCCACCTGATAATGTGTGTCCTCATTAGGTATCAGGTGGACTTGGTCAGGTGCTGTCTAACTAAATTTAATATTATTATTAGCCATAGGTACCTACCTACCTACTATGGCCAGGTATGCGAAAGTTTACAAAACCTAAATCGTACACGTAACACAGAAGGTACGACTGGACAGGTTCTTACGGAAACGGCCATAATAAACTAATTATAGTGTCTAAACCACTTATGACCGGATGTTGTGGTTTCGTTGGTTGTGGAAGCAAATTACGATAAAGACCGCACGCGATTTCGCTGCAAGTCCCTTATCTACCTCAAGAAATAGGTTATTTCTGGTATGTACTTATACTTACTCCGGAGTCTTCACAGACCGCGAGGGTCCTTGACTTCCCACACCAGCCTTCTCCATTCTAGTCTGTCCTGGGCGATGTTCTGCCAATCTTGTCGGATTCCAATTTATTCAAGAGATTCCCTGACACCACCTTCCCTATGTACTTATATCTTTGAATAGGTATAATAATAAATTGGACACTGATCGTTCCTTTTCCAGGCATCAGTTCTGGGAGGAGACATGATGAGGAAGTCTATCGTGTTTGATAAGAAGACTCCAGGACTCTTCTATTGTCCTCTGAGCAAACCCACAGGTAAGATTAATTTTAGCTAAATCCTCTTTAAGGATGAGTTACGAGTAGGTATTAATTTCGAACGAGTCACAACTTTGGGTCGGGGTTGTTTTTTGGATCACTAGGAAGCCAGATGAGTTACGAGTAGGTATTAATTTCGAACGAGTCACAACTTTGGGTCGGGGTTGTTTTTTGGATCACTAGGAAGCCATTTTTTTTTTAAGAGGTTTGACAGGAGAAAGCCAGTCGCTCCGAGAACGAACCTTAGCTCTTTAAGGTCAGCCACTCACTATCAGGTAGACCTGACAGGTACGGCTGAAAAGGTCCGCCTGTCAGGTCTACCTGATTATGTGTGTCCTCATTAGGTATCAGGTAGACCTGATAGGCGGACTTGCTCAGGTGCTGTAAGGTCTACCTGATAGTGAGTGGCTGGCCTAAGATAAACTCCTCTCCGGCCGGGAATCGAACCCGTGACCTAACGCTCACAAGACAGTTGCGGAAGGAAATTACAGCTAGTCTATTACTTCCTCAGGTTTTGAGAAGCTGTACGTTCACTCCAAACCTTTGAAGAAGCTATGTGAGTTTGATGGCAAGCCACTGCCGGAGGATTACAAATCTGACTGCTGGAATGATGTGGATGAAACGGAGTATGCTTGCAAGGAGAAGCACAGGATTCTGGTAAGTGTGGCCTTGAAGAATAAGCTGACAGGATTCCGGCCCAGACCCCCACTCTTTAAAGGAATGTTGTGCTTTATGTACTTAGAAGATGACAAAGAAATACATTCTAGGTGAAGTCTTGAAATAGGTACGTCCTTACGTAGAAAACTTTAGGATTTTGTAAAGCAGTGGTTCCCCTCATCACCAACCCTTTTGGCATAGGGGTAGCCAGCATCTGATCTAGGGGGAAGAGCTTCGCGGAGCACGGGTGCTCCGGGGAGCACAGATTGAGAACCACTGCCCTAAAGGGTTTGTATTACCTTCCTAAATTAGGTACCTGAAGGGTTTGTAAAATTGATTTTTTTTTCTTTGTACACGACAGAAGTATATTTTTGGAAGATGATCAGCTCAGACATAGGTACCTACCTAATACATTTTTATTTCTTCTATCTGGAAAAAAAAATAAAAAAAAAAAAAAAAAAAAAAGACTGTGTTAAGCATACTTAAAAGCTTGTCACAAATGTCGTTTCCCGAATAATTCACCTTGATAAATTTTGACTTGATTTGGACTCAAACTATCAATCTCCAGCTCTGAAGTCCTATTAACCACTAGTTACACCACTGAGGAACTCGATACCCCGATACCAAAAGGGTTGTTATTGGGTTCCATGTTCCAAAATAAATATCATGTTACTAATCCTGAAACGAGTTAAAGCTCTCATCTGACCCTCAAGAAAAATGACTCGAAATTAGCCTTATTTTATGGTGACTCTTTTTTTTTAGTCATACGAAATTTCTCTTTGGACTAGTTTGGATGTAATGGCGCCACCACACCCGCTGCCAGTACAAACTAGACCAAGTCCAAAGAGAAATTTCGTATGAACTAATCCTGAAACGAGTTAAAGCTCTCATCTGACCCTCAAGAAAAATGACTCGAAATTAGCCTTATTTTATGGTGACTCTTTTTTTTTTAGTCATACGAAATTTCTCTTTGGACTAGTTTAGATGTAATGGCGCCACCACACCCGCTGCCAGTACAAACTAGACCAAGTCCAAAGAGAAATTTCGTATGTGTTAAGTTTAAGTAAAGAAAATAATACGTAATGTTAACATTGTTAACTTTTAACCTGTTAAACATTTTCATTCATTGTCATAAGGTCATAGGTTATTCTAGGGTAGGTTATAATAATAGACTCTAGAATGGAAGGTAACCACTAGGCGGTGTTAAAACCGGAGACATTCTCTACCACCCAACCCTTAGAGCTCTATTATTAGATGGTAATTTTTTTCGAGATTTATACCTAGATGTTATTGGATGATTTCGTATGAAAAAGTCACATAATAAAATACAGCTATTCTTCTCACCTCCCGCTACAGGCTCGTTGAGCATGCGCACAAACGCCTCCTGATTGTGCGAGATGAGTTCGAGGAGGGCAGGATTGGATTGGCCGATTTGCTGCAGGACCGTGGGCAAAAGTTCGGGGTTCTGCTGAACAACGGTGCGCATCTGTTGAAATTGGGGCTGCGTGCGTAAAAACGCCAGAGGATCCTCAGATTCTCCGCCTGGAAAATAATATCCAATGAACTTTTCAGAAAAGATACAGCAAGAAATTGGCCGACAATAAAGATGAGCCTAATCCGTTCGAAGAGGATTAAAAAAAAAACTTTCTCAGCCTCCTGAAAATACTATGGTTTGAATTGTACATTTTGACGTATTTCTTTCCGAGCATGATTTTTGTAGATTTTTTTACACCATTTTGCTGTTCTTGCTGGAGCTTCATTAGCTTGGTAGTGAGAGTCAAATTTCTACAAGGTTGTTCTTTTCTTTCATATTTTTATGTAGAATTAAGTAGGTACGATCAAGTTCGAAAGAGTGAACCTCTGCAGCGATCTAAAACTTTCGAAGAACCTTCAAACTTTATGATATTTCTAAATAATATCGAGCTGTTAGATTTTTAAAAATGCTAAAACTACCAACCGTAGGGGTTTACTCTTTCGAAGAAGACCTTCAGCATGCTGTTTTTAGATTTTTTTATTATTCTTTCAGTGTCCTCTTTTTTTCAGACACTCTGGCTTATTTTTTCAGTTCTCTTTTCTTCTTGGCTCTTGTGTACTTATTTTCATTTTTTTTTTACGATTTCTGCATTCTTAGCTTTACTGTCACTTTTTTGCGAACATGTACATGTACACCTATACCATTTCCTACAGGGCTGTGAACGTAGTTGGCAGTCACTGGGTAGTCTTCAGTATTTTTTGTTCAATGCTGCATTTTTTTTCTCTCTCTCATTATTTTGTACATGGGTTGTCATGTTTTTCCTCTTCTTTGCACCCCAAACACCCTTCTTCTATCATTTCATATTTATGTAGGGGTACATTTTTTCGAGTTGCACCTTCATTTAAAGTTCTCCTGGAAATATACTTATATCTATTCACTTTTATTTGTATCTTATACACATTTCTTCCTTCCTTTTTCTTTCGTTTATCCTTCTGCTTTTCCTTTTGCTTTCAAGGAAGGCACTTAATTTTTCCCCCGCTTCCCTCGCTTTCGTTCAGTTTTCCCTATAATTGAACCCTTCAAGTATTGTGGTATGTACTGCATTTATTTTAAGTTGAAACGTTTTTTTAATCATTTTAGGTAAAAACCCCAGTTTTGGCAAAAGAAGACATGATTAAAATAACAATGTGCTGAACTCAGCCAAAAATTTGGTACCATGTAACAATCAGTCAAGCTTTCACAATAAAATGATACAGAAATGAGGAATAAAAAAAAATAAATAAAAAAAAAATGCTGGTAAAGTTTTCATTCTTGGACCAGAAAATAAACTTAGAAGCCCTGTAGTGACTTTAAAAGGGGCTTGGTGTACAATTAAAATCCTATTATATTTCCCATAATATTATTCTTTATCTATTAATATTTGACGATTGTATTTCACAGATGAGGTTGGGCAGTGCAGCTAATGGAACTGACTACGTCAAACCAGACCGAACCATCAAGAAAGTCAAGGCAGTCAAGAAAATCAAAAGAAAGCAAGGATAACTCCGTCAAGATCAAGCCCGACTATGACTTTGTACCAAGAATAGAAAAAGTTAACATTGTTAACTTTAAGTAAAGAAAATAATACGTAATGTTAACATTGTTAACTTTTAACCTGTTAAACATTTTCATTCATTGTCATAAGGTCGTAGGTTATTCTAGGGCAGGTTATAATAATAGACTCTAGAATGGAAGGTAACCACTAAGCGATGTTAAACCGGAGACATTCTCTACCACCCAACCCTTAGAGCTCTATTATTAGATGGTCATTTTTTTCGAGATTTATACCTAGATGTTATTGGATAGCTATTTTTTTTCGAGTCATAGATGTTTTAACGACTGTCTTGAAAACATTGTTTCCGATATAGATGGTTATTTTTGGCGCCCTTTTTAAAAAAATATGAGGGCAGTACAAATGGGCATCTATTTCCAAAAGGGCACTTGTTAAAATGTCTATGTTTAATCACTGAATCATGTAATAAAGCTAACAATAAATTATTCATTTGACTGTAGTCCAGGTTGCATAAACAGAGTTTAAGGAAAAACCATGTAAACATGAGTTTCAAACTACAGTAAATTAACAGGTAAGATTAATTTTTAGCTAAATCCTCTCTAGGGGTGAGGGTGAGCACGACTAACGAGTCACGACTTTGGGTCGGGGTTCTGTTTTTTGGGTCACTAGGAAGCTATTTTTTTTAAAGAGGTTTGATAGGAGAAAGCCAGTCGCTTCGAGATTGAACCTTATCTGTTTAAGGCCAGCCACTCAGTATCAGGTAGACCTGACAGGTACGGCTGAAAAGGTCCGCCTGTCAGGTCTACCTGATAATGTGTGTCCTCATTAGGTATCAGGTAGACCTGACAGGTACGGCTGAAAAGGTCCGCCTGTCAGGTCTACCTGATAATGTGTGTCCTCATTAGGTATTAGGTGGACTTGCTCAGGTGCTGTCAGGTCTACCTGATAGTGAGTGGCTGGCCTAAGATAAACTCCTCTCCGACCGGGAATCGAACCCGTGACCTAACGCTCACAAAGCGGTTGCGAAAGGAAATTACAGCTAGTCTATTAGAGAGAAGAGGAAGAAAGAGGAGAGAGAGAGAGAGAGAGAGGAGGAGGAGGAGGAGGAGGAGCAGGAGAAGAAGAGAACGGACAGAAAGAGAGAGATAGAGAGAGAGAGCGGGAGAGGGAGAGGAAGAGATATAGAGAGGGAGAGAGAACGAGAAAGAGAGAGGCATAGAAATTGTTCAGTACTTAAGTAAGAACAAAGATCGTAAGTCGTAACTTTATTTCAAGTTGGATAATGGATAAGAAGTTATAGTTTTGGGCCTTTTGTGCGGATGACGAAACCACGACTTACCTACCTACTTAAGTAAGCTACTTAATAGCTGATGGAAGAATAGATAATTGTCCTCATTTACTCGGCATTACTGATGAATACTATCGAGTTCCTCTACTTTTAGCAGAATTTAAGCTTTACATTGTTAAGTAAGAACAAAGATCGTAAGTCGTAACTTTATTTCAAGTTGGATAATGGATAAGAAGTTATAGTTTTGGGCCTTTTGTGCCGATGACGAAACCACGACTTACCTACCTACTTAAGTAAGCTACTTAATAGCTGATGCTGCTGATGGAAGAATAGATAATTGTCCTCATTTACTCGGCATTACTTATGAATACTATCGAGTTCCTCTACTTTTAGCAGAATTTAAGCTTTATTATTTACCTACATTTAGGTACTTAAATGAAATCTTCAGGTTAAATTCCATATTTCAGTTGGAATTCGAACCCGTGTCATCTCATTTACCAGGCGATTTTGTTAACTAATCGCGTTAACTTCATACCTATTCCATATTTCAGTTGGAATTCGAACCCGTGTCATCTCATTTACCAGGCGATTTTGTTAACTAATCGCGTTAACTTCATACCTACCTAGTTGCCTATTATTTTTAACACCAATATTCTTCTTTATCCTACAAAGCCCCCACTCTTCAAGTCTTCACTCCTTACTCAACTAAGACATCAAATAGGATGAAAGTCATATTTTTGAGAAAAACCTACGATTTTATTAATTATATTATAATTATTATTTAAACTCAAAAGTCTGCCTAGATCATGCATTTAAAAATTCCAAGGCCAACAATACCATTTTATTTAAATGAATTACTCACCTGTCAGATGTGGCTGTTGCTGGCCTTGTGGCCTCCGATTCTTGACCCGCAGGTTGTGTTGGGTCACTTGGGCCTGAGTAGGGGGCAGGTGTGGGCTTTGGTTTGGATAACATTACTACAATAAATTTACTCTCATCGATATTGTATTCACTCAGAGCTTGGTCATCTGACAAAATTTTACCTGCAAATCAAAGAGAAACTGTATCAGAGATAGGGGAAAAATGGCCTAATAGTAAAAAAGTCTGACACTTGTAACAACAACATGATGGCTTTTGAGTGCAGGAGACTTTGGCTCATAACCCAGAATACCCATAGTAAAATTATACTCAAGTCTCACCCCAGCAGTATAAATGAGGGTGGTTGTCTTCTGTGGTCACGTGTCTTTTGGATTAATTTGTTAGCAAAATGAAACTTGTCCCTTCTCTTTGAGAATACTTGGCTAGTTTTACATAATTGGGTAAGTTCTTGGTGTATTACCAATGAATATTATATTTACCTGCATATATGAGCTTTTGATACTCAGCAAGATATTCACTACCTTTCTCTGATTGGATTTTTTCTTTTAGTTGTTTCACCTGGGAGAAAAAGCAAAAATTCCACATTAATTTCATAGTCCATATTGTTTTTTTCACATTAATAGATAAGAGATAAGTGACAATATAACATAACAGGTAGGCATTCATGGTTGACCTGACTCATGATGTCATCAGATTAAAGAAAAGATGTGAAAATTCCAAAGAGTATGAGGTATGAATCAACTTATTCTGCTGTCACTAAAAAAATGACTCATCATGATGATTTTCATAATTAAATTTTTTTAATTGGGTAAATTCCAAGTCAAGGATGGCATAGGTACAACTACAACATTAAATAGTTCAGTCAATGAATGTGGTCTTCTCACTAGGGTTCACTTCTACTTTCTACTATCAAACTGGGATTTGAACCCAGCACCTCCAGGTTGCAATTCAATGCTCTGAACCTCTGAGCCACAGAGGTGAATCCATTCAGACTAGGTGCATAGGGACCAAGGCTAAAGGGTTGTAGGTTAGGGTGATCAAAATTTCCTATACAAGAGCATGAAGATCACTGAGGAAGAAAAAGGCCAGAGTTTGAATAGGTAGAAAGGGATGTCACTTTGATTCTAATATTTTCCATTCTCTCCTAATGTGTTTCTCCCCATATACATTTCTCTTGTTCCCTCTCCCATCACTCTCTTTCTCTCTCTCCCTCCCTTCCTCTCTCCCTTTCCCTCTATTTCACTCTCCTTCTTTATCTTCCTATTTGAAATCCACACTATTGAAAAACAATCTTCTCGACCTGGTTAAAAAAACTACATTTAAAAAAAAAAAATATATTCGAAATTGGTCATTATGTAAATATGTAGTAGGTAGTTGGGATTGCTATTTGTTTCATAAGACCATCCACAAACTGTGGAGCTCAGGAAGGTATCTACCGACCTACGAAGTGAGAGCGAAAGAGGGGAGAGAGAGAGAGAAAGAGAAATAGAGAAGATAGATATACCTAGTCATTAATCATTTCGTCTCAAAATGCTGAAAAGTCTATCCCCCCTCCCACTTCCCCTCTCACTCTCTCGCTCCGAAACCGAAAAGTTAAGTGAGAATGAGAAAGCTATAGAGAGATGGATAGACAACTATAGAGAGGGAGAGAGAGGAACAGCTGGAGCAAGAGAGAGAGGAACAGCTGGAGCAAGAGAGAGAGGGGAGGGAGGGCTAAATATTTTTGCCCGCATATTATCTAGCTAACCCATGTGTGTTTGAGAGAGATAGGAGGAGGAGGAGGAGGAGGAGGAGGAGGAGGAAGAAAATAATGATAAGATAGAGAGAGAAACCTCTGGACACGCGGAAAATTGATGATGTAAGGTAATACGGTGGTTAACTAACGTACAATATCTCTGAAGCTAGAAATATAGGCCCAGTATTGCGTGTGGAAAACCCATTAGGCAGATGGTGGTAAAATCGGACCGAAAACAATACTTGCCTTTTTCCGGTGGGTCACTCGTAGAGTGTTAGGATAAGGAAAATGCGGAGATCCCATTTTTTAATTTCCTTATTTTGAAAGAGGTTTGATAGAGGGAACTTTAACTGCCAAGGTCTTATCTTCCCGAAAGCTAAGAGAGAGACGAAAGCCGTCTACTCCGTCTAGTCTAGGCACAGAATTTGTGACTACAAAATTTCTTCCAGATGGATTGGTTAATTGGTTTAGAGTTTAAGTTTAAAATGCTTAAGATGGTTCACGTCTTGAATCCGTCAGTATTTTTTATTTTATATACCTACTTATGTAGGGTATTTAGAGTTTAAGTTTAAAATGCTTAAGATGGTTCACGTCTTGAATCCGTCAGTATTTTTTATTTTATATACCTACTTATGTAGGGTATGTATTTATATTTTTTTACCGTTTCACACTTCCACTGTGTACCTACTTGGGCAGAGTAGCAAAAAAGCAATAACGGACTGCCTGAACACACTGATCCCCACCAATTTCAAAATAAAATCCACTATAAAATCCCGCACCATTCGAGTATTGAGTGTGAAAGCTGCCGAAGCTTTTCGAAATGATTTTTTTTGTTGAAATTTGAAAAAGGGGGAAAAAAACAATTTCAAAATAAAATCCACTATAAAATCCCGCACCATTCGAGTATTGAGTGTGAAAGCTGCCGAAGCTTTTCGAAATGATTTTTTTGTTGAAATTTGAAAAAGGGGGGAAAAAAAAAGGACTGGAAAAAGAGAAAATGAGGAGAAAGAGATGGGAAAGGGATCGGAGAGCAGAACACACAAAAGTTATAATTTTATTTTTCTGTGTTTTCGAACATGGAATTTTTATTTGTAATTTTCCCGAAAAAAAAGAGGAGAAATTTTTACTTTTTTTTGTGTGTGTGTGTGTTTTTCTGTGGAAACGACATTTTTATTTTTAACAATAAAATTATTTGCTGGTAACCGAAAATTTCACAATGTTTTTTCCTTAAAATAGAAATATAATATGTATAGAAAAATGAAGAGCTCATTCCTAAAGGGGATTTAGCTAAAATGTTTAGCGCAATTATTTGAATTTTTGTGAGAGGTGGTCACTAAGCAGGTCTATTATGTCACAACTTTGGTGCTCACTGCAGCATTGTAGGATTTTCCCAATATCTTAATAATCCTAAAATCCAATGTTTACCTACCATATGCTGGCACTGGTCACTATGCGCATTTATATATCATAGCTACTCATTTTCCTCACGAGGCTGAGTGGGCCCTGCAACAGCCAGTCACAGTACCATCACCAACACCTCTCCCTCTTCCTCTTGCTAGACCAGGTGGCTCTACACTTTTGCTTACTACACCTCTACCTCTTCCTGTACATCCAGATGGGACACTGTTTGCTGCCATTGATCTGAAATGTTTAAATTTATATTATTAGAATTTGAGATGATAAGACCTTAGCAGTTACAGTTCCCTCTGTCAACAACCTCTTTAAAAAATGTACCTATAATTAAATGTTATCACTTTTATGGTTGCCATCTGACACAATGGTACATTTTTTTTCTGTATGCTATGTATTTGGCCACAACTGACTTATACTTAATGAGTTAATGAGTTTTTATCTGATAGAAGATAGAGGTATGTCACTAACAAATGCTGATAGGAGATGGGACTTGTACCAGAGGGGCTGTTTCTGTTTCCCTTCATCAGGTAAGTTACCGAGAAGGAACTCCCCACTTTTAGTGTTAAAAACTGGGACTTGTACCAGAGGGGCTGTTTCTGTTTCCCTTCATCAGGTAAGTTACCGAGAAGGAACTCCCCACTTTTAGTGTTAAAAACTTAGGTTTCTTAGTGACTATTTGACTAAAGGAAATCTTGTTCTGAGGAGGTAATAGTTTTCGTTGTAGCAGAAAAGAACCATCCAAGGGGGAATTATTGCCTTAAGGATGGTTCTTTTTGGAGTAATGCTGTCCAATTATTAACCGAGCGTAGTGAGGTTTTTGTTTTAACTCGATCGTTCTGCATTTGGCTAAGATGTTTGTTAACGTTTAAGCAATGTGCTAGCAGAAGTCACCTATACGCGAAGCTCTGTACAACTTACTGTAAGGTATACCTACTCTCCCCTCCAGTTACTAGCGTGAATCACTGTACCTTCAGTACCCACGGTAATAAGTAATAATACTACAGTGCCTCAGTACTTACCATTGGTAATTCCAGACGTTCTCAAGCTCTGTTATCTTCGAGAGTTGTTACGCCTAATAGTTATTTAGCTGAAACCTTCTGACTGTCCATTCTGGGCTGAATCTACGTAACGTCATTCAAGGATAAAAGTTTTGGTGCTGAGTTCATTTCGAGCTTGAAGACTTGACGTAATTGCTAAGTTTAGAACTTGCGAGTATTTTTTTTTTACTTTCAATTTTATCCATTCAACCGTGTTTTTAACCAATTTGTTTTTCACCTCCTTTTAGTTCCTTTTATTCCTATCTAGTCTGGTTAAATTCTGGGAAAATGGGTAAGTACCTATAATTTCATTTCATTCATTTTCTTAAAAAAAAAAAAAAATGTCCCCCTTGATAAGTAGGTATCAAACCTAAAACCCAGACAAGATTTCTGGTTCTGGTAAATAACAGGTACCTCTGTACCTTCTTATTTTTTTTGGAGGGACTTAGGTACATGACTGAGCTTGAAAAGTTTTTCATGAGAAAGAATACCCAACATATCGTTTTGGGCGTTTGGGTTATCAAACTTCTACTCCCACGCTACGTATGAAAAATGGTAGGCGTTAAGAAATTTGCAAGATCTGGCACTAAAACCACAGATTGAATAACACATCAGAACTTACTTTGAGTGATGTCACTGATGTCATGAGCTAACATACCCATATCGGTCTTCTCTGCCCTCCCTCGTTCTAGCGGGGTCGTCCTTTGTCGTTATCCTCATTAGATCAGCACCAGATGGATATTTTTCGAGGCTGACATAAGTGATATTATGTTGAAATTTAATCCATTTCTTTTTCTTCTGCAGATTTTTCCTGGGCAAGCTTGTTCCTGGCGACAGTACTTTCACTTTGTGTAAGTAATTAAGTACATGTATATTGAATGGGCTAAGGAATAAAGTAAAGTTACGTATGGCTAAGTTAGTAGCTACTGACTTTAACACGTTGAATGCACCAGTTTCCAATGGTTTACTGAAGCAAGGTTCCGTGTGGTTGGTATCCGGGTAAGAGACCATCTCGGCCATCGCGTGCTGCTGGCTTTTACTAGATCCACACAGGCTGGCTGAGGGAGTTAAAGATTTATACAAGAACTTTATTATATAATAGTAGAACTTCATATATTTGCATCCAATTCAATATGAAAGTTATAATTTTTTAATAATAAAATTATTTTAAAAACTTTATTTGCACTACAGATTGTAGAGGTCATTACTGCCAGGTGATAAATTTAAATCCCATACTTACTATGGGACCTATACTAAGCAGATATAAATGAACTTTTAGTTGTAAGAGTGAACAATGTTCTTTATAATTTCTGAATTCATAATAAAACTCAGTCTAAACGAAAAATTCGAGACTCTCTATTTTTTTGATGTTGGGAGATGTGTAATGTCAGTTGTGAAGCATATTAGAACCAACAATTTTATAAAAAATAAGGTCTTATTACATTATGGGTTGTGCTAAGATCAAACTATAATATCTAGATTCTAGGTACATACAATGAATTTATTCGATTTTTTCAAAAATTGTCAGACTGATGAACTGAACTGAACAAATTTAATATATTTTGAACAATAGAAAAACATGTAAGATAATCCCTAAGCTAATACAAACTTCTTCGGGATGATTCTTCTTCTTTATTTTATTTTCTTCGCTATGAAAGAGGATACACATAGAAAATAGGGATTATTAAACCACCTAACACCGTATCTATCCAGTTCAGAGATTTGACTCTCAAACTGGTACAGGTAGTCTTTTTACATTAGCAGTTTAAAACCGCTAGAATTTACAAGTGGTAGATTTGAACTTTTTAATATGGTACCTTTAGGAAATTCAGGTTTTTAAAACTACAATATTTTACTATGTAAAAATGTAGTTAACATACAAAAAGTAAAATGGTTATTCAAAAATAATAATATTACACAATAAAAAATATGGTCATTTATTTTGACAGGGGCTAATTTTGTGTACCTTACCTACGAACCGCATTTGTTTCCTATTGTTTACTTTTTAATTCTAAAGTATATGAACTTCAGCCTAAACAAAGGGTACTTAAGAAAAGGCGCCAACTTTTCCAAGTCTAAAATAATAGGCAATTTTTTCCCTTCTCTCCTATTTAAACGATTTTTTCTCCTTTCCCAATTAAAACATTTTAATGAATTTACAAAATAGAGAATTTAGAATTATTCAGCGTATATAAAGTGGTTAACAGCAGAGCGTTCCGACAGCACTTTCCCCTTTCCAGAATTCCTTTTTCCCTTTTAAAGAGGATTTTCCCGTCTCTCTAATACTAGTCGTCCATGCTTTGGGATAGAAGAAAATTGGCGGCTAGGTTTTCATTTTTCTCGCACGCGAAGTACGCCTGAATGACAAGGTGTTCCGGAAATCCAAGTGCTTTCAACTGAAAAATCAAATGAAATATTTTCCATCAACTTCGAGTGTCTTTTTCCCTTTGGTGTCTTTCCCATCAAAATTTTTCAATAAAACCAATGATTGTAAACGAGGGTAATCCATTTTATAAATGTTACGGTAGCGGTATCATGATGACCGAAAATCTGAAAACTTCTCTTCTCCCATCAGTGAAATCTCTCATTAAGTCGTTGGTGAAATCCACCATGAACCTCAGTGTAATAAAGTGGTTTTGTTTTATTTAAAAAAAAAAAAAAAAAAAAAAACAAAAAACAACTTTCCCCTAATGAACTTTTGTGTTTATGTAAACGCGGCTTGATGACCACAACATGACGGTTACGGCGGCAAAATTTGAATTTTCAAATTTAAAATTTCAACTTTCATTTTCATAAATGCGTAGTCTGTAGTGGCGATGGCGTAGCCTTCGATCATGGCGTAGCGGCCCTAGCGTAGCGTACTTGCGTAGTCGTAGTGCGATTTGAGCGTGTTGTGTGAGTACCTACGTGCTACGTAATGTGACTGCTGTGCGTGAGTACGTGTGAAATTCGAAATCCTTAGGTATCACTTTTCCTTGAAAAAAAGTAATAAAAATCAGTTTAATTTTAGTGCTGTGTAACAATCTCGTTCCATTGGATTACCTACCTACCTACCTACCGTGTCTTCCATTACACCCAGTCATCCATCAGAACACAGCTAGTCTATTACTTCCTCAGGTTTTGAGAAGCTGTACGTTCACTCCAAACCTTTGAAGAAGCTATGTGAGTTTGATGGCAAGCCATTGCCGGAGGATTACAAATCTGACTGCTGGAATGATGTGGATGAAACTGAGTATGCTTGCAAGGAGAAGCATAGGATTCTGGTAAGTGTGTTCGAAACAATGAGGTAATAGGTTTCATGCCCAGGCCGCCATTCTTGAAACAAATGCTGTTGTGCTTTAGATTCTGAACTAAGTATGTAAATAGGTACAAAAGGTACTTTAGAAGTAGCAAGTAAATAAATTCTAGACGAAGTCCTGAAATAGACACGTCCCGTAGTCGCTTATGTACAGACCCTTTGGATTCCGTAAAGCAGTGGTTCCCCTCATCACCAACCCATTTGGCATGGGGGTAGCCAGCATCTGATCTAGGGGGAAGAGCTTCGCGGAGCACAGATTGAGAACCACTGCCCTAAAGAGTTTGTATTATCTTCCTAGATTATAATTATAACCTCCTAACCCTAAAAAATTGCGATTTTTTTTTTTCTTTTTTTGTGAACGACAGAAGTGTTTTCGGAAGATAATCAGCTCAGACATAAAACATTTTTTCTAGGCAACTAACCAAAAATTTAAATAATGTGACCATTTTTTGTGTTTCTTTCCAATGAACTTTTCAGAAAAGATACAGCAAGAAATTGGCCGACAATAAAGATGAGCCTAATCCGTTCGAAGAGGATTAAAAAAAAAAACCTTTCTCAGCCTCCTGAAAATACTATGGTTTGAATTGTACATTTTGACGTATTTCTTTTCGAGCATGATTTTTGTAGATTTTTTTCCACCATTTTGCTGTTCTTGCTGGAGCTTCATTAGCTTGGTAGTGAGAGTCAAATTTCTGCAAGGTTGTTCTTTTCTTTCATATCTTTTATGTAGAATTAAGTAGGTACGATCTTGTTCGAAAGAGTGAACTTCTGCAGCGATCTAAAACTTTCGAAGAACCTTCAAACTTTATGATATTTCTAAATAATATCGAACTGTTAGATTTTTAAAAATGCTAAAACTACCAACCGTAGGGGTTTACTCTTTCGAAGAAGACCTTCAGCATGCTGTTTTTAGAGTTAGATTTTTAAAAATGCTAAAACTACCAACCGTAGGGGTTTACTCTTTCGAAGAAGACCTTCAGCATGCTGTTTTTAGATTTTTTTTATTATTCTTTCAGTGTCCTCTTTTTTTCAGACACTCTGGCTTATTTTTTCAGTTCTCTTTTCTTCTTGGCTCTTGTGTACTTATTTTCATTTTTTTTTTACGATTTCTGCATTCTTAGCTTTACTGTCACTTTTTTGCGAACATGTACATGTACACCTATACCATTTCCTACAGGGCTGTGAACGTAGTTGGCAGTCACTGGGTAGTCTTCAGTATTTTTTGTTCAATGCTGCAACCTATACCATTTCCTACAGGGCTGTGAACGTAGTTGGCAGTCACTGGGTAGTCTTCAGTATTTTTTGTTCAATGCTGCATTTTTTTTTCTCTCTCTCATTATTTTGTACATGGGTTGTCATGTTTTTCCTCTTCTTTGCACCCCAAACACCCTTCTTCTATCATTTCATATTTATGTAGGGGTACATTTTTTCGAGTTGCACCTTCATTTAAAGTTCTCCTGGAAATATACTTATATCTATTCACTTTTATTTGTATCTTATACACATTTCTTCCTTCCTTTTTCTTTCGTTTATCCTTCTGCTTTTCCTTTTGCTTTCAAGGAAGGCACTTAATTTTTCCCCCGCTTCCCTCGCTTTATCTATTACTTTCGTTCAGTTTTCCCTATAATTGAACCCTTCAAGTATTGTGGTATGTACTGCATTTATTTTAAGTTGAAACGTTTTTTTAATCATTTTAGGTAAAAACCCCAGTTTTGGCAAAAGAAGACATGATTAAAATAACAATGTGCTGAACTCAGCCAAAAATTTGATACCATGTAACAATCAGTCAAGCTTTCACAATAAAATGATACAGAAATGAGGAATAAAAAAAAAAATGCTGGTAAAGTTTTCATTCTTGGATCAGAAAATAATCTTAGAAGCCCTGTAGTGACTTCAAAAAAAAAAAAAAAAAAAAAAAAAAAATGCTGGTAAAGTTTTAATTCTTGGACCAGAAAATAATCTTAGAAGCCCTGTAGTGACTTCAAAAGGGGCTTGGTGTACAATTAAAATCCTATTATATTTCCCATAATATTATTCTTTATCTATTGAACAAAGTGTACCTACCTAATATTTGACGATTGTATTTTACAGATGAGGTTGGGCAGTGCAGCTAATGGAACTGACTTCGTCAAACCAGACCGAACCATCAAGAAAGTAAAGGCAATCAAGAAAATCAAAAGAAAGCAAGGATAACTCCGTCAAAATCAAGCCTGACTATGACTTTGTACCAAGAATAGAAAAAGTTAACATTGTTAACTTTAAGAAGTAAAGAAAATAATACGTAATGTTAATATTGTTCACTTTTAACCTGTTAAATATTTTCATTCATTGTCATAAGGTCGTAGATTATTCTAGGGCAGGTTATAATAATAGACTCTAGAATGGAAGGTAACCACTAAGCGATGTTAAAACCGGAGACATTCTCTACTACCCAACCCTTAGAGCTCTATTATTAGATGGTCATTTTTTTTCGAGATTCATACCTAGATGTTATTGGATGGCTATTTTTTTTCGAGTCATGTCATAGATGTTTTAACGACTGTCTTGAAAACATTGTTTCCGATATAGATGGTTATTTTTGGTGCCCTTTTTAAAAAATATGAGGGCAGTACAAATGGGCATCTATTTCCAAAAGGGCACTTGTTAAAATGTCTAAGTTTAATCACTGAATCATGTAATAAAGCTAACAATAAATTATTAATTTGACTGTAGTCCAGGTTGCATAAACAGAGTTTAAGGAAAAACCATGCAAACATGAGTTTCAAACTACAGTAAATTATTATGTACTTATTAACTAACACCTACCAAAAATTTTGTGTTTTTCTTTCTCATATCTTTTTCGAAAGGATTTTTTTCTTCTTTCTAAAAAAGACGATAGAAAAATCTCCAAAAGTCTAACTAGGACTAGGAAATAAAACAAACGGCTTTATTTTTTAAAATTCACAGGAGAACTTTTAATTGGTAAATTAATTGAAGGAAAAATAATTTTCAAATCATCTCTCACAATGTTTCTTCCGTTTTAATCCTAGTTACATTACTTATCAGTCTTTAAACAAAAAACACCATTGTAGATTAGACATTTTTGGGGGGAGGGGAAAAAAAGAAAACAAGATAAATTTAAAGGAGTTAAAGATTTATACAAGAACTTTATTATATAATAGTAGAACTTCATATATTTGCATCCAATTCAATATGAAAGTTATAATTTTTAATTATAAAATTATTTTGAAAACTTTATTTGCACTACAGATTGTAGAGGTCATTACTGCCAGGTGATAAATTAAAATCCCATACTATGGGACCTATACTAAGCAGATATAAATGAACTTTTAGTTGTAAGAGTGAACAATGTTCTTGTTCAATGTTCAATGTATAATTTCTGAATTCATAATAAAACTCGGTCTAAACGAAAAATTCGAGACTCTCTATTTTTTTGATGTTGGGAGATGTATAATGTCAGTTGTGAAGCATATTAGAACCAACAATTTTATAAAAAAATAAGGTCTTATTACATTATGGGTTGTGCTAAGATCAAACTATAATATCTAGATTCTAGGTACATACAATGAATTTATTTGATTTTCTCAAAAATTGTCAGAGTGATGAAAGAGGATACGAAATAAGGTCTTATTACATTATGGGTTGTGCTAAGATCAAACTATAATATCTAGATTCTAGGTACATACAATGAATTTATTCGATTTTCTCAAAAATTGTCAGACTGATGAAAGAGGATACACATAGAAAATAGAAATTATTAAACCACCTAACACCGTATCTATCCATTTCAGAGATTTGACTCTCAAACTGGTACAGGTAGTCTTTTTACATTAGCAGTTTAAAACCGCTAGAATTTACAAGTGGTAGATTTGAACTTTTTAAAATGGTACCTTTAGGAAATTCAGATTTTTAAAACTACAATATTTTACTATGTAAAAATGTAGTTAACATACAAAAAGTAAAATGGTTATTCAAAAATAATAATATTACACGATAAAAAACATGGTCATTTATTTTGACAGGGGCTAATTTTGTGTGCCTTACCTACGAACCGCATTTGTTTCCTATTGTTTACTTTTTAATTCTAAAGTATATGAACTTCAGCCAAAACAAAGGGTACTTAAGAAAAGGTGCCAACTTTTCCAAGTCTAAAATAATAGGCAATTTTTTCCCTTCTCTCCTATTTAAACGATTTTTTCTCCTTTCCCAATTAAAACATTTTAATGAATTTACAAAATAGAGAATTTAGAATTATTCAGCGTATATAAAGTGGTTAACAGCAGAGCGTTCCGACAGCACTTTCCCCTTTCCAGAATTCCTTTTTCCCTTTTAAAGAGGATTTTCCCGTCTCTCTAATACTAGTCGTCCATGCTTTGGGATAGAAGAAAATTGGCGGCTAGGTTTTCATTTTTCTCGCACGCGAAGTACGCCTGAATGACAAGGTGTTCCGGAAATCCAAGTGCTTTCAACTGAAAAATCAAATGAAATATTTTCCATCAACTTCGAGCGTCTTTTTCCCTTTGGTGTCTTTCCCATCAACATTTTTCAATAAAACCAATGATTGTAAACGAGGGTAATCCATTTTGTAAATGTTACGGTAGCGGTATCATGATGACCGAAAATCTGAAAACTTCTCTTCTCCCATCAGTGAAAATCTCTCATTAAGTCGTTGGTGAAATCCACCATGAACCTCAGTGTAATAAAGTGGTTTCAGAACTTACCAAAACTGTTTACAACGTCTGTATTCCAAGTTGATTAGTTAACCAAGATGATAGAGCAATTTTTTTCCATTGAAAACCGCCTCAGTTCATCGTCATGCCTCCGTAAAAAACGTAAAAAATCAAATGCAGAAAAATCGGAAACGAAAAAAGAAACAAAAATCCAAAATGTCTCTTGTTGATGAAATGAAAACAGCTGATTTGATTTTACTGTTCGCGTGTTGTACTACCGTTCAAATGGCGTGCATATTGCGTTTCTGATTTGAAGGCGTTTTGTATTAAACGTTTCTGTTTTAATGTTTTATATTATTTTCCGTTTTTCACGTCAAATTTAACCAACTCTTGTGACAGAGGATGTCCTTCTTCACATTATCAATAGGTATCTAAGAAAACCGCCAAAACTTTGGGTTTGATAAAAAAAAACAACTTTCCCTTAATGAACTTTTGTGTTCGTGTAAACGCGGCTTGATTACCACAACATGACGGTTACGGCGGCAAAATTTGAATTTTGAAATTTAAAATTTCAACTTTCATAAATGCGTAGTGGCGTAGCCTTCTAGCCTTCGATTATGGCGTAGCAGGCGTAGCGTACTTGCGTAGTCGTAGTGCGATTTGAGCGTGTTGTGTGAGTACGTGCTACGTAATGTGACTGCTGTGCGTGAGTGCGTGTGAAATTCGAAAAATCGAAACCCTTATCACTTTTCCTTGAAAAATAAAAAATATAAAAATCAGTTTAATTTTAGTGCTGTGTAATCTGTGTAACAATCTCGTTCCATTGGATTACCTACCTACCGTGTCTTCCATTAGGTACACCCAGTCATCCATCAGAACAGGAGGAATGGAGGATTCGAGGAAACGACAGATAAAACGATTCCGTTGTGGGAGATGGGAGGACACTGTAAACTACTGTGAAGCAATAACGGTGGAGGCTGCAGCTGACAGTAAATCAACAGTAGGTAAGTGAAGCAAAGAATTTTGGTTTTGGCTTTGGCTTTAATGAAATGTCTAGCTAATTACCCATACCTATACCGCTATACCCTAGCCTAGTCCCTACCCAAAAGGCTTTCCATGTCGGATATTCTGTCTGTTCTGTTATGTTGGCAAATGGAGGGGTGCCAGACCTCAAGTCCACTTTTACTGACATAGTCTCTTAATAGTTTTCCCAAAAATGGACTGAAGTCTTCTTTATAATAATTGATCCCTCCAACTATTCAAATAGTTTTCCTAATGTTCTTAAGTGCTAGAGAATCTAGAGATGGTGCTCAAATCCTAATTTTTGCGGGAGGACACTGTAAACTACTGTGAAGCAATAACGGTGGAGGCTGCAGCTGACAGTAAATCAACAGTAGGTAAGTGAAGCAAAGAATTGGTTTTGGCTTTGGCTTTAATGAAATGTCTAGTTAATTACCCATACCTATACCCTAGCCTAGTCCCTACCCAAAACGCTTTCCATGTCGGATATTCTGTCTGTTCTGTTATGTTGGCAAATGGAGGGGTGCCAGACCTCAGGTCCACTTTTACTGACATACCTAGTCTCTTAGTTTTCCCAAAAATGGACTGAAGTCTTCTTTATAATAATTGATCCCTCCAACTATTCAAATAGTGTTCCTAATGTTCTTAAGTGCTAGAGATGGTGCTCAAATCCTAAGTTTTGTTCCCTGTTACCCTGTACATGTACAGTGTACAATCTTTCATTTTCTCTCCCTCCCTCCTGCCCTCTCTCTCTCTCTCTCCCCCTCTCTCTCTCTCTCTTCTTTTCTCTCTGGCTTTCTCTGTCGCTCTATGT